>NC_060176.1:35512059-35516858 GCF_021184085.1 Oncorhynchus gorbuscha | reverse complement strand
AGCATTGGGATTGTATATGATTAGGGGTGTGTCTAGTTAGGCTTGGCTGCCTGAGGTGATTCTCAATTAGAGTCAGGTGCTTATCGTTGTCTCTGATTGGGAACCGTATTTAGGTAGCCTGAGTTCACTTTGTATTTTGTGGGTGTGTGTTCCTGTCTCTGTGTTGGTTCACCAGATAGGCTGTAATAGGTTTCACGTTCCGTTTGTTGTTTTTGTATTTATGAGTTATTTCATGTATCGTTCCATTTTCCTTCATTAAAGTCATGAGTAACCACTACGCTGCATTTCGGTCCGACTCTCTTCCTTCAACAGATGAACGCCGTTACAGAAACACCCACCACCTTTCATGGACCGAGCAGCGTGTAACTGGCAACGACGTTATGGACAGCAGAAGCATGGAGTATACGACGTGGGAAGAAATCGACAGGTGGGCGGCCAACCCAGAGAGAGTGCAGGAGCCCGCTTGGGATTCGCTTCAGCAGTGCGAAGAGGGCTATAGACGAATGGAGTCTAAAAGGAAAACACAGCGACGCAGAGCGAAAAACGAAAGTAACCCCCAAATATTTATTGGGGGAAAGCGCAGAGAGAGAGTGGCTGAGTCAGGAGTCAGACCTGAGCCTACTCTCCCTGTTAATTGTGAGGAGCAGCAATATAAGGACTTCTGGTCTTGGGAGATGATATTAGACGGAAAAGGACCCTGGGCGCAGCCGGGAGAATATTGCCGTCCCAAGGAAGAAATAGATGCAGCTAAAGCGGAGAGGCACTGGTATGAGGAGGCAGCACGGCGACGCGGTTGGAAGCCGGAAAAGCAGCCCCAAAAAATTATTGGTGGGGCTAGAAGGGAGAATAGTTATGCCAGGTAGGAGACCTGCGCAAACTCCCTGTGCTCACCGATGGGCTAGAGAGACCGGGCAGGCACCGTGTTATGCTATGGAGCGCACGGTGTTTCCAGTGCGGGTGCAGAGCCAGGTACGGCACATACCAGCCCTTCCTATTGGCCGGGCTAAAGTGGGCATCGAGCCAGGTAAGCTTGGGCAGGCTCGGTGCTCAAGAGCTCCAGTGCGCCTGCACGGTCCGGTCCATCCAGAGCCACCTCTACACACCAGTCCTCTGGTAGCAGCTCC
Source organism: Oncorhynchus gorbuscha (assembly GCF_021184085.1). Taxonomy (NCBI): domain Eukaryota; kingdom Metazoa; phylum Chordata; class Actinopteri; order Salmoniformes; family Salmonidae; genus Oncorhynchus; species Oncorhynchus gorbuscha. The sequence goes on along the minus strand of NC_060176.1, from coordinate 35,515,734 downwards.
CGCACCAGGCTTCCTGTGCGTGTCCTCGATCCAGTACCACCAGTTCCAGCACCACGCACCAGGCCTCCAGTGCGCCTCGCCTGTTCAGCGCAGCCAGCGCTTTTCTCCTCTCCTGCGCTGCCGGAGTCTCCCGCCTGTTTAGCGCAGCCAGAGCCTTTCTCCTCTCCTGCGCTGCCGGAGTCTCCCGTCTGCCCAGCGCCGCCAGTGCCGCCAGTCTGCCCAGCTCCGCCAGTGCTCCCAGTCTGCCCAGCGCCGCCAGTGCTCCCAGTCTGCCCAGCGCCGCCAGTGCTCCCAGTCCGCCCAGCGCTGCCAGTGCTCCCAGTCTGCCCAGCGCCGCCATTGCTCCCAGTCTGCCCAGCGCCGCCAGTGCTCCCAGTCTGCCCAGTGCCGTCAGTCTGCCCAGCGCCGCCAGTGCTCCCTGTCTGCCCAGCGCCGCCAGTGCTCCCAGTCTGCCCAGCGCCGCCAGTACCGCCAGTCTGCCCAGCGCCGCCAGTCAGCCCAGCGCCGCCAGACAACCAGTCTCTTCCAGATCTGCTTGTCAACCTGAATCTTCCAGTTCCGCAAGCCAGCCAGGATTTACCGGAGCCTACTACCTGCCTGAGCTTCCTCTCAGCACTGAGCTTCCTCTCAGTACTGGGCTTCCTCTCAGTACTGGGCTTCCCCTCAGTACCGGGCTTCCCCTCAGTACCGGGCTTCCCCTCAGTACTGGGCTTCCCTCAGTCCCGGGCTGCTTCTGTCCCGAGCTGCCCTTCTGTCCCGAGCTGCCCCTCTGTCCCGAGCTGCCCCTCTGTCCCGGGCTGCCCCTCTGTCCCGGGCTGCCCCTCTGTCCCGAGCTGCCCCTCTGTCCTGAGATGCCCCTCTGTCCTGAGATGCCCCTCTGTCCTGAGATGCCCCTCTGTCCTGAGATGCCCCTCTGTCCCGAGCTGCCCCTCTGTCCCGAGCTGCCCCTCTGTCACGAGCTGCTCCTCAGTTATGTGGGGATCTGGGTGAGGACTATTAGGCCATGGTCGGCGGAGAAGGTGGATTATCCCAGGACGCGAAGGGGAGGAAATAGGACATTTATGGAGTGGGGTCCACGTCCCGAGCCAGAACAGCCACCATGGACAGACGCCCACCCGGACCCTCCCTATGCTCTTGAGGTGCGTCCGGGAGTCCACACCTTAGGAGGGGGGTTCTGTCACGCCCTGGTCATTTTATTTTGTGTTTTTGTTATATGTTTGGGTAGGCCAGGGTGTGACATGGGTTTATATGTTGTGTTTCGTATTGGGGTTTTATTAGCATTGGGATTGTATATGATTAGGGGTGTGTCTAGTTAGGCTTGGCTGCCTGAGGTGATTCTCAATTAGAGTCAGGTGCTTATCGTTGTCTCTGATTGGGAACCGTATTTAGGTAGCCTGAGTTCACTTTGTATTTTGTGGGTGTGTGTTCCTGTCTCTGTGTTGGTTCACCAGATAGGCTGTAATAGGTTTCACGTTCCGTTTGTTGTTTTTGTATTTATGAGTTATTTCATGTATCGTTCCATTTTCCTTCATTAAAGTCATGAGTAACCACTACGCTGCATTTCGGTCCGACTCTCTTCCTTCAACAGATGAACGCCGTTACAGAAACACCCACCACCTTTCATGGACCGAGCAGCGTGTAACTGGCAACGACGTTATGGACAGCAGAAGCATGGAGTATACGACGTGGGAAGAAATCGACAGGTGGGCGGCCAACCCAGAGAGAGTGCAGGAGCCCGCTTGGGATTCGCTTCAGCAGTGCGAAGAGGGCTATAGACGAATGGAGTCTAAAAGGAAAACACAGCGACGCAGAGCGAAAAACGAAAGTAACCCCCAAATATTTATTGGGGGAAAGCGCAGAGAGAGAGTGGCTGAGTCAGGAGTCAGACCTGAGCCTACTCTCCCTGTTAATTGTGAGGAGCAGCAATATAAGGACTTCTGGTCTTGGGAGATGATATTAGACGGAAAAGGACCCTGGGCGCAGCCGGGAGAATATTGCCGTCCCAAGGAAGAAATAGATGCAGCTAAAGCGGAGAGGCACTGGTATGAGGAGGCAGCACGGCGACGCGGTTGGAAGCCGGAAAAGCAGCCCCAAAAATTATTGGTGGGGCTAGAAGGGAGAATAGTTATGCCAGGTAGGAGACCTGCGCAAACTCCCTGTGCTCACCGATGGGCTAGAGAGACCGGGCAGGCACCGTGTTATGCTATGGAGCGCACGGTGTTTCCAGTGCGGGTGCAGAGCCAGGTACGGCACATACCAGCCCTTCCTATTGGCCGGGCTAAAGTGGGCATCGAGCCAGGTAAGCTTGGGCAGGCTCGGTGCTCAAGAGCTCCAGTGCGCCTGCACGGTCCGGTCTATCCAGAGCCACCTCTACACACCAGTCCTCTGGTAGCAGCTCCCGCACCAGGCTTCCTGTGCGTGTCCTCGATCCAGTACCACCAGTTCCAGCACCACGCACCAGGCCTCCAGTGCGCCTCGCCTGTTCAGCGCAGCCAGCGCTTTTCTCCTCTCCTGCGCTGCCGGAGTCTCCCGCCTGTTTAGCGCAGCCAGAGCCTTTCTCCTCTCCTGCGCTGCCGGAGTCTCCCGTCTGCCCAGCGCCGCCAGTGCCGCCAGTCTGCCCAGCTCCGCCAGTGCTCCCAGTCTGCCCAGCGCCGCCAGTGCTCCCAGTCTGCCCAGCGCCGCCAGTGCTCCCAGTCCGCCCAGCGCTGCCAGTGCTCCCAGTCTGCCCAGCGCCGCCATTGCTCCCAGTCTGCCCAGCGCCGCCAGTGCTCCCAGTCTGCCCAGTGCCGTCAGTCTGCCCAGCGCCGCCAGTGCTCCCTGTCTGCCCAGCGCCGCCAGTGCTCCCAGTCTGCCCAGCGCCGCCAGTACCGCCAGTCTGCCCAGCGCCGCCAGTCAGCCCAGCGCCGCCAGACAACCAGTCTCTTCCAGATCTGCTTGTCAACCTGAATCTTCCAGTTCCGCAAGCCAGCCAGGATTTACCGGAGCCTACTACCTGCCTGAGCTTCCTCTCAGCACTGAGCTTCCTCTCAGTACTGGGCTTCCTCTCAGTACTGGGCTTCCCCTCAGTACCGGGCTTCCCCTCAGTACCGGGCTTCCCCTCAGTACTGGGCTTCCCCTCAGTCCCGGGCTGCTTCTGTCCCGAGCTGCCCTTCTGTCCCGAGCTGCCCCTCTGTCCCGAGCTGCCCCTCTGTCCCGGGCTGCCCCTCTGTCCCGGGCTGCCCCTCTGTCCCGAGCTGCCCCTCTGTCCTGAGATGCCCCTCTGTCCTGAGATGCCCCTCTGTCCTGAGATGCCCCTCTGTCCTGAGATGCCCCTCTGTCCCGAGCTGCCCCTCTGTCCCGAGCTGCCCCTCTGTCACGAGCTGCTCCTCAGTTATGTGGGGATCTGGGTGAGGACTATTAGGCCATGGTCGGCGGAGAAGGTGGATTATCCCAGGACGCGAAGGGGAGGAAATAGGACATTTATGGAGTGGGGTCCACGTCCCGAGCCAGAACAGCCACCATGGACAGACGCCCACCCGGACCCTCCCTATGCTCTTGAGGTGCGTCCGGGAGTCCACACCTTAGGAGGGGGGGTTCTGTCACGCCCTGGTCATTTTATTTTGTGTTTTTGTTATATGTTTGGGTAGGCCAGGGTGTGACATGGGTTTATATGTTGTGTTTCGTATTGGGGTTTTA
>NC_060176.1:35502609-35511959 GCF_021184085.1 Oncorhynchus gorbuscha | reverse complement strand
GTTGCCATACCAGGCGGTGATACAGCCCGCCAGGATGCTCTCGATTGTGCATCTGTAGAAGTCTTGTAGAGTGCTTTTGGTGACAAGCCGAATTTCTTCAGCCTCCTGAGGTTGAATAGGCGCTGCTGCGCCTTCTTCACGACGTTGTCAGTGTGAGGACCAACTCAGTTTGTCTGTGATGTGTATGCCGAGGAACCTAAAACAGCCGGAGATAGGAGCCGACGATACGAGGGAACACGGTTGGCAAGGAAGCCCGAAAAGCAGCCCCCAAAAAATTATTGGGGGGGTTAATGGGAGTATGGCTATGCCAGGTAGGAGACCTGCGCAAACTCCCTGTGCTTACCGGTGGGCTAGAGAGACCGGGCAGGCACCGTGTTATGCTATGGAGCGCACTGTGTTTCCAGTGCGGGTGCATAACCCGGTGCGGCACATACCAGCCCTTCGTATTGGCCGGGCTAGAGTGGGCATCGAACCAGGTAAGCTTGGGCAGGCTTGGTGCTCAAGAGCTCCAGTGCGCCTGCACGGTCCGGTCTATCCAGAGCCACCTCCACACACCAGTCCTCCGGTAGCAGCTCCCCGCAACAGGCTTCCTGCACGTGTCCTCAATCCTGTAGCACCAGTTCCAGCACCACGCACCAGGCCTTCTGTGCGCCTCGCCTGTTCAGCACAGCCAGAGCCTTCCTTCCCTCCTGCGCTACTGGAGTCTCCTGTCTGTTCAGCGCTATCAGAGCCTTCCTTCCCTCCTGCGCTGTCAGAGTCTCCCGCCTGTTCAGCGCTATCAGAGCCTTCCTCCTCTACAGCGCTGCCGGAGCCTCCTGCCTGTTCGGAGCAGCCTGAGCTGCCAGTCTGCAAGGTGCTGTCAGCCTGCATGGAGCAGTCAGAGCTGTCAGCCTGCATGGAGCAGTCAGAGCTGTCAGTCTGTAAGAAGCAGCCAGAGCTGTCAGTCTGTATGAAGCAGCCAGAGCTGTCAGTCTGCAAGGAGCCGCTAGTCTGCAAGAAGCTGTCAGTCTGCAAGGTGCTGCCAGCCTGCATGGAGCAGTCAGAGCTGTCAGCCTGCATGGAGCAGTCAGAGCTGTCAGCCTGCATGGAGCAGTCAGAGCTGTCAGTCTGCATGAAGCAGCCAGAGCTGTCAGTCTGTAAGAAGCAGCCAGAGCTGTCAGTCTGCATAGAGCAGCTAGATCCGCCAGTCAGCCATGATCTTCTAGATCTGCCAGACAACCAGTCTCTTCCAGATCTGCCAGTCAACCAGTCTCTTCCAGATCTGCCAGTCAACCAGTCTCTTCCAGATCTGCCAGTCAACCAGTCTCTTCCAGATCTGCCAGTCAACCAGTCTCTTCCAGATGTGCCAGTCAACCAGAATCTTCCAGATCTGCTCGTCAACCAGAATCTTCCAGTTCCGCCAGCCAGCCAGGATCTACCGGAGCCTAGTACCTGCCTGAGCTTCATCTCAGTACTGGGCTTCCTCTCAGTACTGGGCTTCCTCTCAGTACTGGGCTTTCTCTCAGTACTGGGCTTCCCCTCAGTTCCGGGCTACCCCTCAGTTTCGGGCTGCCCCTCAGTTCCAGGCTGCCCCTCAGTCCCGAGCTGCCCCTCAGTCCCGAGCTGCCCCTCAGCCCCGAACTGCCCCTCAGCCCGAGCTGCCCCTCAGCCCCGAGCTGCCTCAGTCCCGAGCTGCCCCTCAGTCCCGAGCTGTCCTTCAGTCCCGAGATGCCCCTCAGTCACGAGCTGCTCCTCAGTTCTGTGGGGTTCTGGGTGAGGACTATTAGGCCATGGTCGGCGGCGAGGGTGGATTATCCCAGGACGCAACGGGGAGGAACCAGGACATTAATGGAGTGGGGTCCACGTCCCGAGCCGGAACCGCCACCATGGACAGACGCCCACCCGGACCCTCCCTATGGTTTTGAGGTGCGTCCTGGAGTCCGCACCTTAGGGGGGGGGGGGGTTCTGTCACGCCTTGGTCATTGTATTTTGTGTTTTCGTTATATATTTGGTCAGGCCAGGGTGTGACATGGGTTTATGTTGTTGTATTTCGTATTGGGGTTTTTGTAGTATTTGGGATTGCGGCTGATTAGGGGTGTTGTATAGGCTTGGCTGCCTGAGGCGGTTCTCAATCAGAGTCAGGTGATTCGCGTTGTCTCTGATTGGGAACTGTATTTAGGTAGCCTGGTTTCGCTTTGTATTTCGTGGGTGATTGTTCCCGTCTCTGTGTAGTTTCACCAGATAAGCTGTAATAGGTTTTCGTTCCGTTTGTTGTTTTTGTATATGTATATGTTATTTCATGTATCGCAATCTCTTCATTAAAGACATGAGTAACCACTACGCTGCATTTCGGTCTGACTCTCTTTCCACAAACGAAGAACGCCGTTACAAAGATTGAACATTTTGGCCTAAATGACAAGTGTCACACCAACCTGGCACAGTCCCTACGGTTAAGCATGGTGGAGGCAGCATCATGCTGTGGGGATGTTTTCCAGCGGCCCATGCTGAACAAAGCAAAGTACAGAGAGATACTTGATGAAAACCTGCTCCAGAGCCTCAGGACCTCAGACTGGGGAAAAAGGTTCACTTTCCCACAGGACAACAACCATAAGCACACAGCCAAGACAATGCAGGAGTGGCGTCGGAACAAGTCTCTTGAGTACCAGAGCCCGGACTTGAACCCATTCTAACATCTCTGGAGAGACCTGAAAATATCTGTGCAGCGACGCTCCCCATCCAACCTGACAGAGCTTTAGAGGATCTGCAGAGAAGAATGGGAGAAACTCCCAAATACAGGTGTGCCAAGCTTGTATTGTCATACCCAAGAAGACTCGAGTCTATAGTCGCTGCCAAAGGTGCTTCAACAAAGTACTGAGTAAAGTACCTGAATACTTATTTTATATATAATATTTACGTTTTTTATACATACAGTATATATACACTACCGGTCAAAAGTTTTAGAACACCTACTCATTCAAGGGTTTTTCTTTATTTTTACTATTCTCCTCATTGTAGAATAATAGTGAAGACATCAAAACAATTAAATAACATATGGAACCATGTAGTAACCAAAAGTGTTATATTTGAGATTCTTCAAATAGCCACCCTTTGCCTTGATGACAGCTTTGCACACTCTTGGCATTCTCTCAACCAGCTTCACCTGGAATGCATTTCCAACGGTCGTGAAGGAGTTCCCAGATATGCTGAGCACTTGTTGGCTGCTTTTCCTTCACTCTGCGGTCCAACTCACCCCAAACCATCTCAATTTGGTTGGGGTCGGGTGACTGTGGAGGCCAGGTCACCTGATGCAGCACTCCATCACTCTCCTTCTTGGTCAAATAGCACTTACACAGCCTGGAGGTGTGTTGGGTCATTGTCCTGTTGAAAAACAAATGATAGTCCCACAAAGCCCAAAGCCATGCTGGAACTTCTTTGGGATCAGTGTCCCATCACGGGACGGTTGAGCTAATGTAGGCTAATGCGATTAGCATGAGGTTGAAGTAACAAGAACATTTCCGAGGGCATAGACATGTCTGATATTGGCAGAAAGCTTAAATTATTGTTAATCTAACTGCACTGTCCAATTTATAGTAGCTATTACAGTGAAATGATACCATGCTATTGTTTGAGGAAAGTGCACAGTTTTGAACATGAAAAGTTATTAATAAACAAATTAGGCACATTTGGGCAGTCTTGATACAACATTTTGAACAGAAATACAATGGTTCATGGGATCAATCTAACACTTTGCACGTACACTGCTGCCATCTAGTTGCCAAAATATAACTTGCAGCTGGGCTGAGAAAATGCATTATGGCCTTTCTCTTGCATTTCAAAGATGATGGTACAAAAAATACAAAAGAACAGTTGTTATCTTTTACCAGATATATTGTGTTCTATTCTCTTACATTCCTTTTACATTTCCACAAACTTCAAAATGTTTCCTTTCAAATGGTACCAAGAGTATGCATATCCTTGCTTCAGAGCCTGAGTTACAGACAGTTAGATATGGGTATGTCAATCTATGTTATGCAGGTGAATGAGGACCCAAAAGCGACTTGGCGAAAACAGTCTTTATTCCAGTAAAGGAAATAGGCAATACTCCTGGACAATCAGGGCAGAAAACAAAACATAAAAAACTTAATTCCACTAGTAGTGACGAGGACAGACTGGAGACTCGACCATTAACTGTAGGTTGCCTTCGGAAGGCACCGACCGTAGCAGACTCAGACACCTGCTCACACGCAGCATCTGAGGGAAACAAGACACGACAGGGCGAGACAAAGACACAGCACGGCGAACAATATACAAGGATCCGACAGGACAGAAACGGAAAACAAGGGGAGAAATAGGGACTCTAATCAGAGGGCAAGATAAGGAACAGGTGTGAAAAGACTAGATGATTGAGTAGGGGAATAGGAACAGCTGGGAGCAGGAACGGAATGATAGAGAGAAGAGAGAGAGGGAGGGAGAGAGAAAAAAGGGAACGAACCTAATAAGACCAGCAGGGGGAAAACGAACAGAAGGGAAAGCAAAATGACAAGACAATATAAGACAAAACATGACAGTACCCCCCCCACTCACCGAGCGCCTCCTGGCGCACTCGAGGAGGAATCCTGGCGGCAACGGAGGAAATCATCAATCAGCGAACGGTCCAGCACGTCCCGAGACGGAACCCAACTCCTCTCCTCAGGACCGTAACCCTCCCAATCCACTAAGTATTGGTGACCCCGTCCCCGAGAACGCATGTCCATGATCCTACGTACCTTGTAAATAGGTGCGCTCTCGACAAGGACGGGGGAGGGAAGACGAACGGGGGTGCGAAGAAAGGGCTTGACACAGGAGACATGGAAGACAGGATGGACGCGACGAAGATGTCGCGGAAGAAGCAGTCGCACAGCGACAGGATTGACGACCTGGGAGACACGGAACGGACCAATGAACCGCGGAGTCAACTTACGAGAAGCTGTCGTAAGGGGAAGGTTACGAGTGGAAAGCCACACTCTCTGGCCGCAACAATACCTAGGACTCTTAATCCTACGTTTATTGGCGGCTCTCACAGTCTGTGCCCTGTAACGGCAAAGTGCAGACCTCACCCTCCTCCAGGTGCGCTCACAACGTTGGACAAACGCTTGAGTGGAGGGAACGCTGGACTCGGCAAGCTGGGATGAGAACAGAGGAGGCTGGTAACCCAGACTACTCTGAAACGGAGATAACCCGGTAGCAGACGAAGGAAGCGAGTTGTGAGCGTATTCTGCCCAGGGAGCTGTTCTGCCCAAGACGCAGGGTTTCTAAAAGAAAGGCTGCGTAGTATGCGACCAATCGTCTGATTGGCCCTTTCTGCTTGACCGTTAGACTGGGGATGAAACCCGGAAGAGAGACTGACGGACGCACCAATCAAACGACAGAACTCCCTCCAAAACTGTGACGTGAATTGCGGACCTCTGTCTGAAACGGCGTCTAACGGGAGGCCATGAATTCTGAACACATTCTCGATGATGATTTGTGCCGTCTCCTTAGCGGAAGGAAGCTTAGCGAGGGGAATGAAATGTGCCGCCTTAGAGAACCTATCGACAACCGTAAGAATCACAGTCTTCCCCGCAGACAAAGGCAGACCGGTAATGAAGTCTAAGGCGATGTGAGACCATGGTCGAGAAGGAATGGGAAGCGGTCTGAGACGACCGGCAGGAGGAGAGTTACCTGACTTAGTCTGCGCGCAGTCCGAACAAGCAGCCACGAAACGGCGCGTGTCACGCTCCTGAGTAGGCCACCAAAAGCGCTGGCGAATAGAAGCAAGAGTACCTCGAACGCCGGGATGACCAGCTAACTTGGCAGAGTGAGCCCACTGAAGAACAGCCAGACGAGTAGAAACAGGAACGAAAAGAAGGTTACTAGGACAAGCGCGCGGCGACGCAGTGTGCGTGAGTGCTTGCTTAACCTGTCTTTCAATTCCCCAGACTGTCAACCCGACAACACGCCCATAAGGAAGAATCCCCTCGGGATCAGTAGAAGCCACAGAAGAACTAAAGAGACGGGATAAGGCATCAGGCTTGGTGTTCTTACTACCCGGACGGTAAGAAATCACAAACTCGAAACGAGCGAAAAACAACGCCCAACGAGCTTGACGTGCATTAAGTCGTTTGGCAGAACGGATGTACTCAAGGTTCTTATGGTCTGTCCAAACGACAAAAGGAACGGTCGCCCCTCCAACCACTGTCGCCATTCGCCTAGGGCTAAGCGGATGGCGAGCAGTTCGCGGTTACCCACATCATAGTTGCGTTCCGATGGCGACAGGCGATGAGAAAAATAAGCGCAAGGATGAACCTTATCGTCAGACTGGAAGCGCTGGGATAGAATGGCTCCCACGCCTACCTCTGAAGCGTCAACCTCGACAATGAATTGTTTAGTGACGTCAGGAGTAACGAGGATAGGAGCGGACGTAAAACGTTTCTTGAGAAGATCAAAAGCTCCTGGGTGGAACCGGACCACTTAAAACACGTCTTGACAGAAGTAAGAGCTGTGAGAGGGGCAGCAACTTGACCGAAATTACGAATGAAACGCCGATAGAAATTAGCGAAACCTAGAAAGCGCTGCAACTCGACACGTGACCTTGGAACGGGCCAATCACTGACAGCCTGGACCTTAGCGGGATCCATCTGAATGCCTTCAGCGGAAATAACAGAACCGAGAAAAGTGACGGAGGAGACATGAAAAGAGCACTTCTCAGCCTTCACGTAGAGACAATTCTCTAAAAGGCGCTGGAGTACACGTCGAACGTGCTGAACATGAATCTCGAGTGACGGTGAAAAAATCAGGATATCGTCAAGGTAGACAAAAACAAAGATGTTCAGCATGTCTCTCAGAACATCATTAACTAATGCCTGAAAAACAGCTGGCGCATTAGCGAGACCAAACGGCAGAACCCGGTACTCAAAATGCCCTAACGGAGTGTTAAACGCCGTTTTCCACTCGTCCCCCTCTCTGATGCGCACGAGATGGTAAGCGTTACGAAGGTCCAACTTAGTAAAGAACCTGGCTCCCTGCAGAATCTCGAAGGCTGATGACATAAGGGGAAGCGGATAACGATTCTTAACCGTTATGTCATTCAGCCCTCGATAATCCACGCAGGGGCGCAGAGTACCGTCCTTCTTCTTAACAAAAAAACCCCGCCCCGGCAGGGGAGGAAGAAGGCACTACGGTGCCGGCGTCAAGAGACACAGACAAATAATCCTCGAGAGCCTTACGTTCGGGAGCCGACAGAGAGTATAGTCTACCCCGAGGAGGAGTGGTCCCCGGAAGGAGATCAATACTACAATCATACGACCGGTGAGGAGGAAGGGAGTTGGCTCTGGACCGACTGAAGACCGTGCGCAGATCATGATATTCCTCCGGCACTCCTGTCAAATCGCCAGGTTCCTCCTGAGAAGTGGGGACAGAAGAAACGGGAGGGATAGCAGACATTAAACACTTCACATGACAAGAAACGTTCCAGGATAGGATAGAATTACTAGACCAATTAATAGAAGGATTATGACATACTAGCCAGGGATGACCCAAAACAACAGGTGTAAAAGGTGAACGAAAAATCAAAAAGGAAATAGTCTCACTGTGGTTACCAGATACTGTGAGGGTTAAAGGTAGTGTCTCATATCTGATACTGGGGAGATGACTACCATCTAAGGCGAACATGGGCGTGGGCTTCCCTAACTCTCTGAGAGGAATGTCATGTTTCCGAGCCCATGCTTCGTCCATAAAACAACCCTCAGCCCCAGAGTCTATCAAGGCACTGCATGTAGCACCCGAACCGGTCCAGCGTAGATGGACCGACATAGTAGTACAGGATCTTGATGGAGAGACCTGAGTAGTAGCGCTCACCAGTAGCCCTCCGCTTACTGATGAGCTCTGGCTTTTACTGGACATGAATTGACAAAATGTCCAGCAAGTCCGCAATAGAGGCACAGGCGGTTGGTGATCCTCCGTTCCCTCTCCTTAGTCGAGATGCGAATACCTCCCAGCTGCATGGGCTCAGTCTCTGAGCCAGAGGAGGGAGATGGTTGCGATGCGGAGAGGGGAAACACCGTTAACGCGAGCTCTCTTCCACGAGCTTGGTGACGAAGATCTACCCGTCGTTCTATGCGGATGGCGAGTGCAATCAAAGAGTCCACACTGGAAGGAACCTCCCGGGAGAGAATCTCATCTTTAACCTCTGCGTGGAGTCCCTCCAGAAAACGAGCGAGCAGCGCCGGCTCGTTCCAGTCACTAGAGGCAGCAAGAGTGCGAAACTCTATAGAGTAATCCGTTATGGATCGATCACCTTGACATAGGGAAGCCAGGGCCCTAGAAGCCTCCCTACCAAAAACTGAACGATCAAAAACCCGAATCATCTCCTCTTTAAAGTTCAGGTAATTGTTAGAACAATCAGCCCTTGCCTCCCAGATAGCTGTGCCCCACTCTCGAGCCCGGCCAGTAAGGAGTGATATGACGTAAGCAACCCGAGCTCTCTCTCTAGAGTATGTGTTGGGTTGGAGAGAGAACACAATATCACACTGGGTGAGAAAGGAGCGGCACTCCGTGGGCTGCCCGGAGTAACAAGGTGGGTTATTAACCCTAGGTTCCGGAGGCTCGGCAGACCAGGAAGTAGCAGGTGGCACGAGACGAAGACTCTGGAACTGTCCAGAGAGGTCGGAAACCTGAGCGGCCAGGTTCTCAACGGCATGACGAGCAGCAGACAATTCCTGCTCGTGTCTGCCGAGCATGGCTCCTTGGATCTCGACGGCAGTGTTACGAGAATCTGTAGTCGCTGGGTCCATTCTTGGTCGGATCCTTCTGTTATGCAGGTGAATGAGGACCCAAAAGCGACTTGGCGAAAACAGAGTCTTTATTCCAGTAAAGGAAATAGGCAATACTCCTGGACAATCAGAGCAGAAAACAAAACATAAAAAACTTAATTCCACTCGTAGTGACGAGGACAGACTGGAGACTCGACCATTAACTGTAGGTTGCCTCGGGAAGGCACCGACCGTAGCAGACTCAGACACCTGCTCACACGCAGCATCTGAGGGAAACAAGACACGACAGGGCGAGACAAAGACACAGCACGGCGAACAATATACAAGGATCCGACAGGACAGAAACGGAAAACAAGGGGAGAAATAGGGACTCTAATCAGAGGGCAAGATAAGGAACAGGTGTGAAAAGACTAGATGATTGAGTAGGGGAATAGGAACAGCTGGGAGCAGGAACGGAACGATAGAGAGAAGAGAGAGAGGAGGGAGAGAGAGAAAAAAGGGAACGAACCTAATAAGACCAGCAGGGGGAAAACGAACAGAAGGGAAAGCAAAATGACAAGACAATATAAGACAAAACATGAC
>NC_060176.1:35308766-35502509 GCF_021184085.1 Oncorhynchus gorbuscha | reverse complement strand
CCTTAACAGTTAAAGAAGGTGTTTACTATCAAACAGTTTGCATTGACTTCTCTCCCATAGGAATACATTGCCTGCACCTCTAAATTCAACCTGAGGCCTATGTGGGTTATGAATGCCTTATGAACCTGTCTTCTATGACAGTCCATCAGCTCACTATGAGGTCTACCTGTGCCGATTCTAAGCTTCCTGAAGCAACCGGAAGTGGTTAGATTGACCCAAAAGGAGTTTTGATGTACATAACCTTCAAAGGTGAAAATGACTGCATCTCAACCCTGTGTAGATCGTAGATCAGTCAATTCTTAACTTAAAGACTTAAAACTCAGGATTCTGTAAGTTTCTATGTCAATCAAGACATGGGTTTACTTATAGCTTCCTGTGCCAACCGGAAGTACCTTTTTAATGATGTCACAGTGGCAGTTTCTATGGTTGGAAAGGTCAGATCTTTTCAAACTTCATATGTGTGACTAGGTAACCCTCATGAACTCTAAATCAGTCATTTCTCCCAGCAGATGTCAAAGAAAAGCTCATTTACACGCACACTCTTAGCAAGGATGGACTTACAAATTGGTGCATTCAAATGACATCAGAGGGACAGGCAATGGCATAAACATAATAATCTCTAGGCCGTGCCGAGTTCAACGAGGGATTGCTTAGCCTAGCTCTAGGTCTGAGCGCTTAGTGACCATTCAGAAAAGTGGGCTCCGGAAAATGAAGCCTGACTCCGCTGTCCTTTGCTTTTGGGTGACAGTGAGAGAACCGTTAGGGTGAGAAGCACACCGACCTCAGGCTGTTCCTAAGTCCTCCCAGTGGTAGGGGCGAAGCCTAACCTTGACCGTGTGGCATTAACCCTTAACAGTTAAAAGAAGGTGTTTAGATCCTGGAGTTTGATTGACTTCCCTCCCCCGTAGGCAATACATTGCCTGCACCTCTAAATTCAACCTGAAGCCTATGTGGGTTATGAATGCCGGGTGACGTGAACCTGTCTTTGATGACAGTCCATCAGACGGGCTATGAGGCCTACCTGTGTTGATTCTAGGCTTCCTGGAGCAACCGGAAGTGGTTAGAATCACCCAAAAAGTGTTTTGCATTACCTGCCTGCAGTTTGATATGACATAGTGCATTCAACCCTGTGTAGATCATCAGTCAATTCTTAACTTAAGGACTTAAAACTCAGGATTCTGTAAAAGCATACCCCAGTGAGGATATGTCTTGACTTATAGCTTCCTGTGCCAACCGGAAGTGCCTTTAATTGGGTCACAATGGAGTTTCGAGGGGTTAAAAAAGTCAGATCTGTCCAAAACTTCATATGTGTGATTAGGCAACCCTCCATGAACTGTAAATCAGTCATTTTTTTCTCATAAAATTTCAAAGGAAAACTAAATCACACAGACACACAACTTGGAAGGAGGGAAAAATTGGGGTTTGTAGAGACAGACAGGCAATGGCATAAAATAATTAGGCTTTGTTCGAGCTAAAGAACCGTCAGACCTAGAGTTCGAAACTTTAGAAACCTGTTCTAAATGACCTCAGGTCGACACCGTGGTGAGTTAGGTGGCTCTAGAAGGTTCTCGGACCGAGAAATAGCCTCGTACATTTGCAATGACTTCAATTCATTTTGACCATTACGAAAATGGCGACATTTAGAAAAGTCTCAGAGACACAAAGAGTTTGCATTGAAACCGGCTCGGCCCATAGAGAATACATTGCCTGACCCCAAGGTTCGGTCCGATAGCTCATTCAAGGATGCCATAGCAACCTCATGGAAAAAGTGGATTTTCAGCACCAATTAGGGTTTTACTCTGGGCACCGAAGGACCTATCGAGCCGATCTCGGGATTCGGTTAAAATACCCTTCACATAATGTCCGACCTGGACCTGCAGCTAGAACGTAACTATGTGTTTTACGTTTTTATTATGTTTTAAACTAATGGCGCTGTGAATTATGGGCCTGCTCTGACATATGTGATAGTTGGCTTCTAAATGAGTTGGAAAAAGTGGGTTTGGTGTCAATTGGTATCAGTTTGGTGTCAGAATGACATCTAATTGACTGATGGACACTGACTTGCTAGTTGACTTTTGTACATTAGCAATATGTTTAAACGGAGAGGGACCATCACCAAAATGGCATTCTGAAATCAACAGAAAAATGGCATCACCATAGTCATTTCTCCCAACAGATGTCAAAGAAAAGCTCTCTCTCACACACACACACAGAGAAACACACACACAGCAAGGATGGAGTGACAAAGTGCGGTGCTTAAAGACACACAAAGTCTAAAAAGTGGGTTTGGTGTCAATTGGTATCAGTTTGGTGTCAGAATGACATCTAATTGACTGATGCACACTGACTTGCTAGGTGACTTTTGTACATTAGCAATATGTTTAAACGGAGAGGGACCATCACCAAAATGGCATTCTGAAATCAACACAAAAAATTGCATCACCATAGTCTCCAGACTGTGCCGAGTTCAACGAGACGACCCGCTTGACCGTAGCTCGCTCTGAGTGCAGTGACCTTGAAAAAAAGCAGAACCAAAATGAAGCCTGGCCCTCAATGTCATTTGCTTTTGGGTGACAGTGAGAGAACCGTTAGGGTGAGAAGCACAATTCGACCTCAGGTACGTTCCTAAGGTCCTCCCGATCCGTGCAAGCCTAACCTTGACATTTACATTTACATTTAAGTCATTTAGCAGACGCTCTTATCCAGAGCGACTTACAAATTGGTGCAATCACCTTATGACATCCAGTGGGACAGTCACTTACAATAGTGCATCTAAAACTTAGGGGGGGTGATATGGCATTAACCCTTAACAGTTAAAAGAAGGTGTTTACATCAAACAGTTTGCATTGACTTCTCTCCCCATAGGAATACATTGCCTGCACCTCTAAATTCAACCTGAAGCCTATGTGGGTTATGAATGCCTTATGAACCTGTCTTCTATGACAGTCCATCAGACCACTATGAGGTCTACCTGTGTCGATTCTAAGCTTCCTGGAGCAACCGGAAGTGGTTAGATTGACCCAAAAGGAGTTTTGATGTACATAACCTTCAAAGGTGAAAATGACTGCATTCAACACTGTGTAGATCATAGATCAGTCAATTCTTAACTTAAAGACTTAAAACTCAGGATTCTGTAAGTTTCTATGTCAATCAAGACATGGGTTTACTTATAGCTTCCTGTGCCAACCGGAAGTGCCTTTAATGGTGTCACAGTGGCAGTTTCCAAGGGTTAAAGAGGTCAGATCTTTTCAAAACTTCATATGTGTGACTAGGTAACCCTCATGAACTGTAAATCAGTCATTTCTCCCAACAGATGTCAAAGAAAAGCTCTCACACGCACACACAGCAAGGATGGAGTGAAAAAGTGCGGTTCTCAAAGACACAGAGAGCAGGCAATGGCATAAACATAATCTCTAGGCCGTGCCGAGTTCAACGAGATATCCCGCTTGACCGTAGCTCGCTCGGTCTAAGCGCAGTGACCATTAGAAAATTAGGCCCAAAATGAAGCCTGGCCCTCAATGTCATTTGCTTTTGGGTGACAGTGAGAGAACCGTTAGGGTGAGAAGCACAATTCGACCTCAGGTATGTTCCTAAGGTCCTTCCGATCCGTGCAAGCCTAACGTTGACCGTGTGGCATTAACCCTTAATAGTTAAAAGAAGGTGTTTACTTCAAAGAGTTTGCATTGACTTCTCTCCCCATAGGAATACATTGCCTTTATCCCTAAATTCAACCTGAAGTCTATATGGGTTATGAATGCCGTATGAACCTGTCTTTGGTACCAGTCCATCAAGCCAGTATGAGGTCTACATGTGTTGATTCTAAGCTTCCTGGACCAACCGGAAGTGGTTAAAATCACCCTAAAAGTGTTTTTCCATTACCTGCCTGCAGTTTGATAGACAGTGCATTCAACCCTGTGTAAATCAGTCAATTCTTAACGTAAGGACTTAAAACTCAGGATTCTGTAAAAGCATACCCCAGTGAGGATATGTGTTGACTTATAGCTTCCTGTGCCAACCGGAAGTGCCTTAATTGGTGTCTCAGGGGCTGTTTCGAGGGGTTAAAAAAGTCAGATCTGTCCAAAACTTCATATGTGTGATTAGGCAACCCCTATGAACTGTAAATCAGTCATTTGTCCCATAAAATTTCAAAGGAAAACTAAATCACACAGACACACAACTTGGAAGGAGGGACGTATTGGGGTTTGTAGAGACAGACAGTGCCTCCAATAGTTAGCTTTGTTTGAGCTAAAAAAGAACCGTCAGACCTAGAGTTCCGAAACTTTAGAAACCTGTTCTAGACCTCGGGTCAATAGTGCGTGGTGAGTTAGGTGGCTCTAGAAGGTTCTCGGACCGAGAAATAGCCTCGTACATTTGCAATGACTTCAAATCATTTTGACCATTACGAAAATGGCGACATTTAGAAAAGTCTCAGAGACACAAGACTAGGTGCATTGAAACCGGCTCGGTCCATAGAGACGGACCCCAACGTTTCGGTCCGATAGCTCATTCAAGGACCCCATAGCAAGGCATGGAAAAAAGTGGATTTTCAGCACCAATTAGGGTTTTACTCGGGCACCGAAGGACCTATCGAGCCGAAACTCGGGATTCGGGGTCGCCTCACATAGGCCTTCACATAATGTCCGACCTGGACCTGCAGCTAGAACGTAACTATGTGTTTTACGTTTTTATTATGTTTTAAACTAAAGGCGCTGTGAATTATGGGCCTGCTCTGACATATATGATAGTTGGCTTCTAAATGAGTTGGAAAAAGTGGGTTTGGTGTCAATTGGTATCAGTTTGGTGTCAAAATGACATCTAATTGACTGATGGACACTGACTTGCTAGTTGACTTTTGTACATTTGCAATATGTTTAAACGGAGAGGGACCATCACCAAAATGGCATTCTGAAATCAACACAAAAAATGGCATCACCATAGTCTCCAGACTGTGCCGAGTTCAACGAGACGCCCCGCTTGACCGTAGCTCGCTCTGAGTGCAGTGACCTTGAAAAAAAGCAGAACCAAAATGAAGCCTGGCCCTCAATGTCATTTGCTTTTGGGTGACAGTGAGAGAACCGTTAGGGTGAGAAGCACAATTCGACCTCAGGTACGTTCCTAAGGTCCTCCCGATCCGTGCAAGCCTAACATTGACCCTATGGCATTAATGTCATGTTTTGTCATTTATTATCTTGTCTTGTCCCTGTGCTTCCCATTCTATTCGTTTCCCTCTGCTGGTCTTATTAGGTTCTTTCCCTCTTTCTATCCCTCTCTCTCCCCCTCCCTCTCTCACTCTCTCGCTCTCTCTTCTCTCTATCGTTCCGTTCCTGCTCCCAGCTGTTCCTATTCCCCTAATCATCATTTAGTCTTCCCACACCTGTTCCCGATCCTTTTCCCTGATTAGAGTCCCTATTTCTCTCCTTGTTTGCCGTACCTGCCCTGTCGGATCCTCATCTATAATTCACCGTGCTGTGTCAATGTTTTGCCCTGTCGTGTCGTGTTTCCCTCAGATGCTGCGTGGTGAGCAGGTGTCTGAGTCTGCTAGGTTCAAGTGCCTTCCCGAGGCAACCTGCAGTTCTCGATCAAGTCTCCAGTCTGTTCTCGTCTTTACGTGTATTATTATGCTTTTTGTTTTGTAAAGTTTATTCTGGATTAAATACTCTGTTTTCGCCAAGTCGCTTTTGGGTCCTCATTCACCTGCATGACAGAAGGATCCGACCGAGGAATGGACCCAGCGACTACAGACGCTCGTAACACTGCCGTCGAGATCCAAGAGCCATGCTCGGCAGACACGAGCAGGAATTGTCTGCTGCTCGCCATGCCGTGGAGAGCCTGGCCGCTCAGGTTTCCGACCTCTCTGGACAGTTCCAGAGTCTTCGTCTCGTGCCACCTGTTACTTCCTGGCCTGCCGAGCCTCCAGAACCTAGGGTTAATAACCCACCTTGCTACTCCGGGCAGCCCACTGAGTGCCGCTCCTTTCTCACCCAGTGTGAGATTGTGTTCTCTCTCCAACCCAACACATACTCTAGAGAGAGAGCTCGGGTTGCTTACGTCATTTCACTCCTTACTGGCCGGGCCCGAGAGTGGGGCACAGCTATCTGGGAGGCAAGGGCTGATTGTTCTAACAATTACCAGAACTTTAAAGAGGAGATGATTCGGGTTTTTGACCGTTCAGTTTTTGGTGGGGAGGCTTCTAGGGTCCTGGCTTCCCTATGCCAAGGTGATCGATCCATAACGGATTACTCTATAGAGTTTCGTACTCTTGCTGCCTCTAGTGACTGGAACGAGCCGGCGCTGCTCGCTCGTTTTCTGGAGGGACTCCACACAGTGGTCAAAGATGAGATTCTCTCTCGGGAGGTTCCTTCCAGTGTGGACTCTTTGATTGCTCTCGCCATCCGCATAGAACGACGGGTAGATCTTCGTCACCAGGCTCGTGGAAGAGAGCTCGCATCAACGGTGTTTCCCTGCTCCGCATCGCAACCATCTCCCTCCTCTGGCTCTGAGACTGAGCCCATGCAGCTGGGAGGGATTCGCATCTCGACTAAGGAGAGGGAACGGAGGATCACCAACCGCCTGTGCCTCTATTGCGGATTTGATGGACATTTTGTTAATTCATGTCCAGTAAGAGGCCAGAGCCCATCAGTAAGCGGAGGGCTACTGGTGAGCGCTACTACTCAGGTCTCTTCATCTAGATCTTGTACTACTATGTCGGTCCATCTACGCTGGACCGGTTCGGGTGCTACATGCAGTGCCTTGATTGACTCTGGGGCTGAGGGTTGTTTCATGGACGAAGCATGGGTTCGGAAACATAACATTCCTTTCAGACAGTTAGACAAGCCTACGCCCATGTTTGCCTTAGATGGTAGTCATCTTCCCAGTATCAGATTTGAGACACTACCTTTAACTCTCACAGTATCTGGTAACCACAGTGAGACTATTTCTTTTTGATTTTTCGTTCACCTTTCACACCTGTTGTTTTGGGTCATCCCTGGCTAGTATGTCATAATCCTTCTATTAATTGGTCTTGTAATTCTATCCTATCCTGGAACGTATCTTGTCATGTGAAGTGCTTAATGTCTGCCATCCCTCCCATTTCTTCTGTCCCCACTTCTCAGGAGGAACCTGGCGATTTGACAGGAGTGCCGGAGGAATATCATGATCTGCGCACGGTCTTCAGTCGGTCCCGAGCCAACTTCCTTCCTCCTCACCGGTCGTATGATTGTAGTATTGATCTCCTTCCGGGGACCACTCCTCCTCGGGGTAGACTATACTCTCTGTCGGCTCCCGAACGTAAGGCTCTCGAGGATTATTTATCTGTGTCTCTTGACGCCGGTACCATAGTGCCTTCTTCCTCTCCGGCCGGGGCGGGGTTCTTTTTTGTTAAGAAGAAGGACGGTACTCTGCGCCCCTGCGTGGATTATCGAGGCTGAATGACATAACGGTTAAGAATCGTTATCCGCTTCCCCTTATGTCATCAGCCTTCGAGATTCTGCAGGGAGCCAGGTGCTTTACTAAGTTGGACCTTCGTAACGCTTACCATCTCGTGCGCATCAGAGAGGGGGACGAGTGGAAAACGGCGTTTAACACTCCGTTAGGGCATTTTGAGTACCGGGTTCTGCCGTTTGGTCTCGCCAATGCGCCAGCTGTTTTTCAGGCATTAGTTAATGATGTTCTGAGAGACATGCTGAACATCTTTGTTTTTGTCTATCTTGACGATATCCTGATTTTTTCACCGTCACTCGAGATTCATGTTCAGCACGTTCGACGTGTTCTACAGCGCCTTTTAGAGAATTGTCTCTACGTAAAGGCTGAGAAGTGCTCTTTTCATGTCTCCTCCGTTACTTTTCTCGGTTCCGTTATTTCCGCTGAAGGCATTCAGATGGATTCCGCTAAGGTCCAAGCTGTCAGTGATTGGCCCGTTCCAAGGTCACGTGTCGAGTTGCAGCGCTTTTTAGGTTTCGCTAATTTCTATCGGCGTTTCATTCGTAATTTCGGTCAAGTTGCTGCCCCTCTCACAGCTCTTACTTCTGTCAAGACGTGTTTTAAGTGGTCCGGTTCCTCCCAGGGAGCTTTTGATCTTCTAAAGGAACGTTTTACGTCCGCTCCTATCCTCGTTACTCCTGACGTCACTAGACAATTCATTGTCGAGGTTGACGCTTCAGAGGTAGGCGTGGGAGCCATTCTATCCCAGCGCTTCCAGTCTGACGATAAGGTTCATCCTTGCGCTTATTTTTCTCATCGCCTGTCGCCATCTGAGCGCAACTATGATGTGGGTAACCGTGAACTGCTCGCCATCCGCTTAGCCCTAGGCGAATGGCGACAGTGGTTGGAGGGGGCGACCGTTCCTTTTGTCGTTTGGACAGACCATAAGAACCTTGAGTACATCCGTTCTGCCAAACGACTTAATGCCCGTCAAGCTCGTTGGGCGTTGTTTTTCGCTCGTTTCGAGTTTGTGATTTCTTACCGTCCGGGTAGCAAGAACACCAAGCCTGATGCCTTATCCCGTCTGTTTAGTTCTTCTGTGGCTTCTACTGATCCCGAGGGGATTCTTCCTTATGGGCGTGTTGTCGGGTTGACAGTCTGGGGAATTGAAAGACAGGTTAAGCAAGCACTCACGCACACTGCGTCGCCGCGCTTGTCCTAGTAACCTCCTTTTCGTTCCTGTTTCCACTCGTCTGGCTGTTCTTCAGTGGGCTCACTCTGCCAAGTTAGCTGGTCATCCCGGTGTTCGAGGCACTCTTGCGTCTATTCGCCAGCGATTTTGGTGGCCGACTCAGGAGCGTGACACGCGCCGTTTCGTGGCTGCTTGTTCGGACTGCGCGCAGACTAAGTCGGGTAACTCTCCTCCTGCCGGTCGTCTCAGACCGCTCCCCATTCCTTCTCGACCATGGTCTCACATCGCCCTAGACTTCATTACCGGTCTGCCTTTGTCTGCGGGGAAGACTGTGATTCTTACGGTTGTCGATAGGTTCTCTAAGGCGGCACATTTCATTCCCTCGCTAAACTTCCTTCCGCTAAGGAGACGGCACAAATCATTATCGAGAATGTGTTCAGAATTCATGGCCTCCCGTTAGACGCCGTTTCAGACAGAGGCCCGCAATTCACGTCACAATTTTGGAGGGAGTTCTGTCGTTTGATTGGTGCGTCCGTCAGTCTCTCTTCCGGGTTTCATCCCCAGTCTAACGGTCAAGCAGAGAGGGCCAATCAGACGATTGGTCGCATACTACGCAGCCTTTCTTTCAGAAACCCTGCGTCTTGGGCAGAACAGCTCCCCTGGGCAGAATACGCTCACAACTCGCTTCCTTCGTCTGCTACCGGGTTATCTCCGTTTCAGAGTAGTCTGGGTTACCAGCCTCCTCTATTCTCTTCCCAGCTTGCCGAGTCAGCGTTCCCTCCGCTCAAGCGTTTGTCCAACGTTGTGAGCGCACCTGGAGGAGGGTGAGGTCTGCACTTTGCCGCTACAGGGCACAGACTGTGAGCCGCCAATAAACGCAGGATTAAGAGTCCTAGGTATTGTTGCGGCCAGAGAGTGTGGCTTTCCACTCGCAACCTTCCTCTTACGACAGCTTCTCGTAAGTTGACTCCGCGGTTCATTGGTCCGTTCCGTGTCTCCCAGGTCGTCAATCCTGTCGCTGTGCGACTGCTTCTTCCGCGACATCTTCGTCGCGTCCATCCTGTCTTCCATGTCTCCTGTGTTAAGCCCTTTCTTCGCACCCCCCTTCGTCTTCCCTCCCCCCTCCCGTCCTTGTCGAGAGCGCACCTATTTACAAGGTACATAAGATCATGGACATGCGTTCTCGGGGACGGGGTCACCAATACTTAGTGGATTGGGAGGGTTACGGTCCTGAGGAGAGGAGTTGGGTTCCGTCTCGGGACGTGCTGGACCGTTCACTCATTGATGATTTCCTCCGTTGCCGCCAGGATTCCTCCTCGAGTGCGCCAGGAGGCGCTCGGTGAGTGGGGGGGTACTGTCATGTTTTGTCATTTATTATCTTGTCTTGTCCCTGTGCTTCCCATTCTATTCGTTTCCCTCTGCTGGTCTTATTAGGTTCTTTCCCTCTTTCTATCCCTCTCTCTCCCCCTCCCTCTCTCACTCTCTCGCTCTCTCTTCTCTCTATCGTTCCGTTCCTGCTCCCAGCTGTTCCTATTCCCCTAATCATCATTTAGTCTTCCCACACCTGTTCCCGATCCTTAGAGTCCCTATTTCTCTCCTTGTTTCCCGTACCTGCCCTGTCGGATCCTCATTTATAATTCACCGTGCTGTGTCTATGTTTTGCCCTGTCGTGTCGTGTTTCCCTCAGATGCTGCGTGGTGAGCAGGTGTCTGAGTCTGCTAGGTTCAAGTGCCTTCCCGAGGCAACCTGCAGTTCTCGATCAAGTCTCCAGTCTGTTCTCGTCTTTACGTGTTGTATTATGCTTTTTGTTTTGTAAAGTTTATTCTGGATTAAATACTCTGTTTTCGCCAAGTCGCTTTTGGGTCCTCATTCACCAGCATGACAATTAACCCTTAACAGTTAAAAGAAGGTGTTTACATCAAACAGTTTGCATTGACTTCTCTCCCCATAGGAATACATTGCCTGCACCTCTAAATTCAACCTGAAGCCTATGTGGGTTATGAATGCCTTATGAACCTGTCTTCTATGACAGTCCATCAGACCACTATGAGGTCTACCTGTGTCGATTCTAAGCTTCCTGGAGCAACCGGAAGTGGTTAGATTGACCCAAAAGGAGTTTTGATGTACATAACCTTCAAAGGTGAAAATGACTGCATTCAACACTGTGTAGATCATAGATCAGTCAATTCTTAACTTAAAGACTTAAAACTCAGGATTCTGTAAGTTTCTATGTCAATCAAGACATGGGTTTACTTATAGCTTCCTGTGCCAACCGGAAGTGCCTTTAATGGTGTCACAGTGGCAGTTTCCAAGGGTTAAAGAGGTCAGATCTTTTCAAAACTTCATATGTGTGACTAGGTAACCCTCATGAACTGTAAATCAGTCATTTCTCCCAACAGATGTCAAAGAAAAGCTCTCACACGCACACACAGCAAGGATGGAGTGAAAAGTGTGGTTCTCAAAGACACAGAGAGCAGGCAATGGCATAAACATAATCTCTAGGCCGTGCCGAGTTCAACGAGATATCCCGCTTGACCGTAGCTCGCTCGGTCTAAGCGCAGTGACCATTAGAAAATTAGGCCCAAAATGAAGCCTGGCCCTCAATGTCATTTGCTTTTGGGTGACAGTGAGAGAACCGTTAGGGTGAGAAGCACAATTCGACCTCAGGTATGTTCCTAAGGTCCTTCCGATCCGTGCAAGCCTAACGTTGACCGTGTGGCATTAACCCTTAATAGTTAAAAGAAGGTGTTTACTTCAAAGAGTTTGCATTGACTTCTCTCCCCATAGGAATACATTGCCTTTATCCCTAAATTCAACCTGAAGTCTATATGGGTTATGAATGCCGTATGAACCTGTCTTTGGTACCAGTCCATCAAGCCAGTATGAGGTCTACATGTGTTGATTCTAAGCTTCCTGGACCAACCGGAAGTGGTTAAAATCACCCTAAAAGTGTTTTTCCATTACCTGCCTGCAGTTTGATAGACAGTGCATTCAACCCTGTGTAAATCAGTCAATTCTTAACGTAAGGACTTAAAACTCAGGATTCTGTAAAAGCATACCCCAGTGAGGATATGTGTTGACTTATAGCTTCCTGTGCCAACCGGAAGTGCCTTAATTGGTGTCTCAGGGGCTGTTTCGAGGGGTTAAAAAAGTCAGATCTGTCCAAAACTTCATATGTGTGATTAGGCAACCCCTATGAACTGTAAATCAGTCATTTGTCCCATAAAATTTCAAAGGAAAACTAAATCACACAGACACACAACTTGGAAGGAGGGACGTATTGGGGTTTGTAGAGACAGACAGTGCCTCCAATAGTTAGCTTTGTTTGAGCTAAAAAAGAACCGTCAGACCTAGAGTTCCGAAACTTTAGAAACCTGTTCTAGACCTCGGGTCAATAGTGCGTGGTGAGTTAGGTGGCTCTAGAAGGTTCTCGGACCGAGAAATAGCCTCGTACATTTGCAATGACTTCAAATCATTTTGACCATTACGAAAATGGCGACATTTAGAAAAGTCTCAGAGACACAAGACTAGGTGCATTGAAACCGGCTCGGTCCATAGAGACGGACCCCAACGTTTCGGTCCGATAGCTCATTCAAGGACCCCATAGCAAGGCATGGAAAAAAGTGGATTTTCAGCACCAATTAGGGTTTTACTCGGCCACCGAAGGACCTATCGAGCCGAAACTCGGGATTCGGGTCGCCTCACATAGGCCTTCACATAATGTCCGACCTGGACCTGCAGCTAGAACGTAACTATGTGTTTTACGTTTTTATTATGTTTTAAACTAAAGGCGCTGTGAATTATGGGCCTGCTCTGACATATATGATAGTTGGCTTCTAAATGAGTTGGAAAAAGTGGGTTTGGTGTCAATTGGTATCAGTTTGGTGTCAAAATGACATCTAATTGACTGATGGACACTGACTTGCTAGTTGACTTTTGTACATTTGCAATATGTTTAAACGGAGAGGGACCATCACCAAAATGGCATTCTGAAATCAACACAAAAAATGGCATCACCATAGTCTCCAGACTGTGCCGAGTTCAACGAGACGCCCCGCTTGACCGTAGCTCGCTCTGAGTGCAGTGACCTTGAAAAAAAGCAGAACCAAAATGAAGCCTGGCCCTCAATGTCATTTGCTTTTGGGTGACAGTGAGAGAACCGTTAGGGTGAGAAGCACAATTCGACCTCAGGTACGTTCCTAAGGTCCTCCCGATCCGTGCAAGCCTAACATTGACCCTATGGCATTAACCCTTAACAGTTAAAAGAAGGTGTTTACATCAAACAGTTTGCATTGACTTCTCTCCCCATAGGAATACATTGCCTGCACCTCTAAATTCAACCTGAAGCCTATGTGGGTTATGAATGCCTTATGAACCTGTCTTCTATGACAGTCCATCAGACCACTATGAGGTCTACCTGTGTCGATTCTAAGCTTCCTGGAGCAACCGGAAGTGGTTAGATTGACCCAAAAGGAGTTTTGATGTACATAACCTTCAAAGGTGAAAATGACTGCATTCAACACTGTGTAGATCATAGATCAGTCAATTCTTAACTTAAAGACTTAAAACTCAGGATTCTGTAAGTTTCTATGTCAATCAAGACATGGGTTTACTTATAGCTTCCTGTGCCAACCGGAAGTGCCTTTAATGGTGTCACAGTGGCAGTTTCCAAGGGTTAAAGAGGTCAGATCTTTTCAAAACTTCATATGTGTGACTAGGTAACCCTCATGAACTGTAAATCAGTCATTTCTCCCAACAGATGTCAAAGAAAAGCTCTCACACGCACACACAGCAAGGATGGAGTGAAAAGTGCGGTTCTCAAAGACACAGAGAGCAGGCAATGGCATAAACATAATCTCTAGGCCGTGCCGAGTTCAACGAGATATCCCGCTTGACCGTAGCTCGCTCGGTCTAGCGCAGTGACCATTAGAAAATTAGGCCCAAAATGAAGCCTGGCCCTCAATGTCATTTGCTTTTGGGTGACAGTGAGAGAACCGTTAGGGTGAGAAGCACAATTCGACCTCAGGTATGTTCCTAAGGTCCTTCCGATCCGTGCAAGCCTAACGTTGACCGTGTGGCATTAACCCTTAATAGTTAAAAGAAGGTGTTTACTTCAAAGAGTTTGCATTGACTTCTCTCCCCATAGGAATACATTGCCTTTATCCCTAAATTCAACCTGAAGTCTATATGGGTTATGAATGCCGTATGAACCTGTCTTTGGTACCAGTCCATCAAGCCAGTATGAGGTCTACATGTGTTGATTCTAAGCTTCCTGGACCAACCGGAAGTGGTTAAAATCACCTAAAAGTGTTTTCCATTACCTGCCTGCAGTTTGATAGACAGTGCATTCAACCCTGTGTAAATCAGTCAATTCTTAACGTAAGGACTTAAAACTCAGGATTCTGTAAAAGCATACCCCAGTGAGGATATGTGTTGACTTATAGCTTCCTGTGCCAACCGGAAGTCCCTTAATTGGTGTCTCAGGGGCTGTTTCGAGGGGTTAAAAAAGTCAGATCTGTCCAAAACTTCATATGTGTGATTAGGCAACCCCTATGAACTGTAAATCAGTCAGACACACAACTTGGAAGGAGGGACGTATTGGGGTTTGTAGAGACAGACAGTGCCTCCAATAGTTAGCTTTGTTCGAGCTAAAAAAGAACCGTCAGACCTAGAGTTCCGAAACTTTAGAAACCTGTTCTAGACCTCGGGTCAATAGTGCGTGGTGAGTTAGGTGGCTCTAGAAGGTTCTCGGACCGAGAAATCACCTGATTTAGAATTCCTCACAATCAAATGTAGACCGCATTATCTTCCAAGAGAATTCTCTTCGATTATAATCACAGCCGTATATATCCCCCCCCCAAGCAGACACATCGATGGCTCTGAACGAACTTTATTTAACTCTTTGCAAACTGGAAAACATTTATCCGGAGGCTGCATTCATTGTAGCTGGGGATTTTAACAAAGCCAATCTGAAAACAAGACTCCCTAAATTTTATCAGCATATCGATTGCGCAACCAGGGGTGGTAAAACCTTGGATCACTGTTACTCTAACTTCCGCGACGCATATAAGGCCCTGCCCCGCCCCCCTTTCGGAAAAGCTGACCACGACTCCATTTTGCTGATCCCTGCCTACAGGCAGAAATTAAAACAAGAGGCTCCCACGCTGAGGTCTGTCCAACGCTGGTCAGACCAAGCTGACTCTACACTCCAAGACTGCTTCCATCACGTGGACTGGGACATGTTTCGTATTGCGTCAGATGGGAATATTGATGAATACGCTGATTCGGTGTGCGAGTTCATTAGAACGTGCGTCGAAGATGTCGTTCCCATAGCAACGATAAAAACATTCCCTAACCAGAAACCGTGGATTGATGGCAGCATTCGCGTGAAACTGAAAGCGCGAACCACTGCTTTTAATCAGGGCAAGGTGTCTGGCAACATGACTGAATACAAACAGTGCAGCTATTCCCTCCGTAAGGCTATCAAACAAGCTAAGCGTCAGTACAGAGACAAAGTGGAATCTCAATTCAATGGCTCAGACACAAGAGGCATGTGGCAGGGTCTACAGTCAATCACGGACTACAAGATGAAATCCAGCCCAGTCACGGACCAGGATGTCTTGCTCCCAGGCAGACTAAATAACTTTTTTGCCCGCTTTGAGGACAATACAGTGCCACTGACACGGCCCTGGGTCTCGACCCCGCCCTGTGCAACTGGGTACTGGACTTCCTGACGGGCCGCCCCCAGGTGGTGAGGGTAGGCAACAACATCTCCTCCCCGCTGATCCTCAACACGGGGGCCCCACAAGGGTGCGTTCTGAGCCCTCTCCTGTACTCCCTGTTCACCCACGACTGCGTGGCCACGCACGCCTCCAACTCAATCATCAAGTTTGCGGACGACACAACAGTGGTAGGCTTGATTACCAACAACGACGAGACGGCCTACAGGGAGGAGGTGAGGGCCCTTGGAGTGTGGTGTCAGGAAAATAACCTCACACTCAACGTCAACAAAACTAAGGAGATGATTGTGGACTTCAGGAAACAGCAGAGGAACACCCCTATCCACATCGATGGAACAGTAGTGGAGAGGGTAGCTAGTTTTAAGTTCCTCGGCATACACATCACAGACAAACTGAATTGGTCCACTCACACTGACAGCGTCGTGAAGAAGGCGCAGCAGCGCCTATTCAACCTCAGGAGGCTGAAGAAATTCGGCTTGTCACCAAAAGCACTCACAAACTTCTACAGATGCACAATCGAGAGCATCCTGGCGGGCTGTATCACCGCCTGGTACGGCAACTGCTCCGCCCTCAACCGTAAGGCTCTCCAGAGGGTAGTGAGGACTGCACAACGCATCACCGGGGGCAAACTACCTGCCCTCCAGGACACCTACACCACCCGTTGTTACAGGAAGGCCATAAAGATCATCAAGGACATCAACCACCCGAACCACTGCCTGTTCACCCCGCTATCATCCAGAAGGCGAGGTCAGTACAGGTGCATCAAAGCTGGGACCGAGAGACTGAAAAACAGCTTCTATCTCAAGGCCATCAGACTGTTAAATAGCCACCACTAACATTGAGTGGCTGCTGCCAACACACTGTCATTGACACTGACCCAACTCCAGCCATTTTAATAATGGGAATTGATGGGAAATGATGTAAATATATCACTAGCCACTTTAAACAATGCTACCTTATATAATGTTACTTACCCTACATTATTCATCTCATATACATATGTATATACTGTACTCTACAACATCGACTGCATCCTTATGTAACACATGTATCACTAGCCACTTTAACTATGCCACTTTGTTTACTTTGTCTACATACTCATCTCATATGTATATACTGTACTCGATACCATCTACTGTATGCTGCTCTGTACCATCACTCATTCATATATCCTTATGTACATGTTCCTTATCCCCTTACACTGTGTATAAGACAGTAGTTTTGGAATTGTTAGTTAGATTACTTGTTGGTTATCACTGCATTGTCGGAACTAGAAGCACAAGCATTTCGCTACACTCGCATTAACATCTGCTAACCATGTGTATGTGACAAATAAAATTTGATTTGATTTGATTTTTGATTTGAATTCATTTTGACCATTACGAAAATGGCGACATTTAGAAAAGTCTCAGAGACACAAGACTAGGTGCATTGCGATCGTCTCGGTCCATAGAGACGGACCCCAACGTTTCGGTCCGATAGCTCATTCAAGGACCCCATAGCAAGGAATGGAAAAAAGTGGATTTTCAGCACCAATTAGGGTTTTACTCGGCCACCGAAGGACCTATCGAGCCGAAACTCGGGATTCAGGGTCGCCTCACATAGGCCTTCACATAATGTCCGACCTGGACCCGCAGCTAGAACGTAACTATGTGTTTTACGTTTTTATTATGTTTTAAACTAAAGGCGCTGTGAATTATGGGCCTGCTCTGACATATATGATAGTTGGCTTCTAAATGAGTTGGAAAAAGTGGGTTTGGTGTCAATTGGTATCAGTTTGGTGTCAAAATGACATCTAATTGACTGATGGACACTGACTTGCTAGTTGACTTTTGTACATTTGCAATATGTTTAAACGGAGAGGGACCATCACCAAAATGGCATTCTGAAATCAACACAAAAAATGGCATCACCATAGTCTCCAGACTGTGCCGAGTTCAACGAGACGCCCCGCTTGACCGTAGCTCGCTCTGAGTGCAGTGACCTTGAAAAAAAGCAGAACCAAAATGAAGCCTGGCCCTCAATGTCATTTGCTTTTGGGTGACAGTGAGAGAACCGTTAGGGTGAGAAGCACAATTCGACCTCAGGTACGTTCCTAAGGTCCTCCCGATCCGTGCAAGCCTAACATTGACCCTATGGCATTAACCCTTAACAGTTAAAAGAAGGTGTTTACATCAAACAGTTTGCATTGACTTCTCTCCCCATAGGAATACATTGCCTGCACCTCTAAATTCAACCTGAAGCCTATGTGGGTTATGAATGCCTTATGAACCTGTCTTCTATGACAGTCCATCAGACCACTATGAGGTCTACCTGTGTCGATTCTAAGCTTCCTGGAGCAACCGGAAGTGGTTAGATTGACCCAAAAGGAGTTTTGATGTACATAACCTTCAAAGGTGAAAATGACTGCATTCAACACTGTGTAGATCATAGATCAGTCAATTCTTAACTTAAAGACTTAAAACTCAGGATTCTGTAAGTGTTTATGTCAATCAAGACATGTGTTTACTTATAGCTTCCTGTGCCAACCGGAAGTGCCTTTAATTGGGTCACACTGTCTGTTTTGAAGGGTTAAAAAGTCACATCTCTCCAAAACTTCATATGTGTGACCAGGTAACCCTCCTAAACTGTCAATCAGTCATTTCTCCCAGCAGATGTCAAAGAAAAGCTCTCACACGCACACACAGCAAGGATGGAGTTAAAAAGTGCGGTGCTTAAAGACACAGAGAGCAGGCAATGGCATTACCATAATCTCTAGGCCATGCCGAGTTCAACGAGATATCCCGCTTGACCGTAGCTCGCTCGGTCTGAGCGCAGTGACCATTAGAAAATTAGGCCCAAAATTAAGCCTGCCCCACAACGTCATTTGCTTTTGGGTGACAGTGAGAGAACCGTTAGGGTGAGAAGCACAATTCGACCTCAGGTATGTTCCCAAGGTCCTTCCGATCCGTGCAAGCCTAACCTTGACCCTGTGGCATTAACCCTTAATAGTTAAAAGAAGGTGTTTACTTCAAAGAGTTTGCATTGACTTCTCTCCCCATAGGAATACATTGCCTGCAC
This sequence comes from Oncorhynchus gorbuscha, assembly GCF_021184085.1. Taxonomy (NCBI): domain Eukaryota; kingdom Metazoa; phylum Chordata; class Actinopteri; order Salmoniformes; family Salmonidae; genus Oncorhynchus; species Oncorhynchus gorbuscha. The sequence goes on along the minus strand of NC_060176.1, from coordinate 35,484,098 downwards.
CCCTAAATTCAACCTGAAGTCTATATGGGTTATGAATGCCGTATGAACCTGTCTTTGATAACAGTCCATCAGGCCAGTATGAGGTCTACCTGTGTTGATTCTAAGCTTCCTGGACCAACCGGAAGTGGTTAAAATCACCCTAAAAGTGTTTTTCCATTACCTGCCTGCAGTTTGATAGACATAGTGCATTCAACCCTGTGTAAATCAGTCAATTCTTAACGTAAGGACTTAAAACTCAGGATTCTGTAAAAGCATACCCCAGTGAGGATATGTGTTGACTTATAGCTTCCTGTGCCAACCGGAAGTGCCATAATTGGTGTCTCTTGGGCTGTTTCGAGGGGTTAAAAAAGTCAGATCTTTCCAAAACTTCATATATGTGATTAGACAACCCCCATGAACTGTAAATCAGTCATTTTTCCCATAAGATTTCAAAGGAAAACTAAATCACACATACACACAGCTTGGAAGTAGGGACCCATTGGGGTGCGTAGAGACATACACTGCCTGCATTAATTAACCTTGTTGGAACTTTTAAATAACCGTCAGACCTAGAGTTCCGAAACTTTAGAATCCTGTTCTAGACCTCAGGTCGATAGTGCGTGGTGAGTTACGTGGCTCTAGACGGTTCTCGGACCGAGAAACAGCTTCGTACATTTGCAATGACTTCAATTCATTTTGACCAATACGAAAATAGCGACATTTAGAAATGTCTCAGAGACACAAGACTAGGTGCATTGCGATCGTCTCGGCCCATACAGACAGTCCCCAATGTTTCTGTCCGATAGCTCATTCAAGGACCCCGTAGCAAGTCATGGAAAAAAAAGTGGATTTTCAGCACCAATTAGGGTTTTGCTCGGACACCAAATGACCGATCGAGCCGAAACTTGGGATTCGGGGTCGCCTCAGCTAGGCCTACACGTAACATAAGAAATGGACCCGTAGCTAGAATGTAACTACGTGTTTTATGGTTTTTTTATGGTTTGAACCAAAGGCATTGTGAATTTTGGGCCAGCTCTGAAGTATGTGATAGTTGGCTACTAAACAGGTTGGAAAAAGTGGGTTTAGTGTCAGTTTGTATCAGTTTGGTGTCAGAATGATATCTAATTGACTGATGGACGGTGACTTGCTGGTGACTCTTGTCCATTTGCAATATGTTTAAACAGTGAGGTACCATCACCAAAAGTGACATTCTGAAATCAACCCTAACGAGCCATTGAGATGAACCAGAATCACTGCCCAGCCATCCCGAGTTCATCGGGCCAGTCAATTTCACATTCCTGCAGGATTTTTATAGCATGACAAATTCGTGATGGTACCTGCCCATTGAACCATATTGCAAATGCACAGTGACTTTGCAAAAGTGAGAAAACATAAACAAATGGACATGATGAAATCAACACAACGAGTGATGGAAAGGTACAACTCTCACTGCTCGGCCATCCTGTGTTCATCAGGCCAGTCAATTTTGCAGGATTTTTGAGCATGTCAAATTTCATATGGTAAATGCACATTGAAACATATTGCAAATGCAGGTGCATTTGCAATATGATTCTATAGTGTAAAAACATCACCTAATGGACATGATGAAATCAACACAACGAGTGATGGAAATGTACAACTATCACTGCTCGGCCATCCTGTGTTCATCAGACCAGTCAATTTTGCATTTTTGAGCATGTCGAATTTCATATGGTAAATGCACATTGAAACATATTGCAAATGCACGTGCATTTGCAATATGATTCTATAGTGAAAAAAACATCACAAAATGGACATGATGAAGTCAACATAACGAGCGATGGAAAGGAGCAACTATCACTGTCAGGCCATCCCGAGTTCATCTGGCCAGTCAATTTTGCATTTCTGCAGGATTTTTGAGCATGTCAAATTTCATATGGTAATTGTCCATTGAACCATATTGCAAATGCACGTGCACTTGCAATATGATTCTATAGTGAAAAAACATCACAAAATGGACATGATGAAATCAACACAACGAGTGATGGAAAGGAACAACTATCACTGCCCGGCCATCCTGTGTTCCCATAGCGAGCATTAATATCAGAATGACCGGTAAATGCATTTACAAGCATATTTTTTGGGGGGTTACCAGGTGCCTATTTTCAATCACCAGTTGCACAACATGAGTATCCATCAGAATATTTTAAACAGTCCATAAAGCACTCAGGACTGCCCCCATAGATAGAGGGCCGTAGTAGGGTACTCCCATGGCGGGCATGGACAATAGGAGTCCCGGTAAATACATTTACAACCATATTTTTATTTTTGGGTTACCAGTTGCACAACAATGCACGTGCATTTGCAATATGATTCTATAGTGAAAAAACATCACCAAATGGACATGATGAAATCAACACAACGAGTGATGGAAAGGAACAACTATCACTGTCAGGCCATCCTGTGTTCATCAGGCCAGTCAATTTCACATTCCTGCAGGATTTTTATAGCATGACAAATTTGTGATGGTACCTGCCCATTGAACCATATTGCAAATGCACAGTGACTTTGCAAAAGTGAGAAAACATAAACAAATGGACATGATGAAATCAACACAACGAGTGATGGAAAGGTACAACTCACTGCTCGGCCATCCTGTGTTCATCAGGCCAGTCAATTTGGCATTTTTGAGCATGTCAAATTTCATATGGTAAATGCACATTGAAACATATTGCGAATGCACGTGCATTTGCAATATGATTCTATAGTGTAAAAACATCACAAAATGGACATTTACATTTACATTTAAGTCATTTAGCAGACGCTCTTATCCAGAGCGACTTACAAATTGGTGCATTCACCTTATGACATCCAGTGGAACAACCACTTTACAATAGTGCATCTAAATATTTTAAGGGGGAGGGGGTGAGAAGGATTACTTTATCCTATCCTAGGTATTCCTTAAAGAGGTGGGGTTTCAGGTGTCTCCGGAAGGTGGTGATTGACTCCGCTGTCCTGGCGTCGTGAGGGAGTTTGTTCCACCATTGGGGAGCCAGAGCAGCGAACAGTTTTGACTGAGCTGAGCGGGAACTGTACTTCCTCAGTGGTAGGGAGGCGAGCAGGCCAGAGGTGGATGAACGCAGTGCCCTTATTTGGGTGTAGGGCCTGATCAGAGCCTGGAGGTACTGAGGTGCCGTTCCCCTCACAGCTCCGTAGGCAAGCACCATGGTCTTGTAGCGGATGCGAGCTTCAACTGGAAGCCAGTGGAGAGAGCGGAGGAGCGGGGTGACGTGAGAGAACTTGGGAAGGTTGAACACTAGACGGGCTGCGGCGTTCTGGATGAGTTGTAGGGGTTTAATGGCACAGGCAGGGAGCCCAGCCAACAACGAGTTGCAGTAATCCAGACGGGAGATGACAAGTGCCTGGATTAGGACCTGCGCCGCTTCCTGTGTGAGGCAGGGTCGTACTCTGCGGATGTTGTAGAGCATGAACCTACAGGAACGGGCCACCGCCTTGATGTTAGTTGAGAACGACAGTTTGTTGTCCAGGATCACGCCAAGGTTCTTAGCGCTCTGGGAGGAGGACACAATGGAGTTGTCAACCGTGATGGCGAGATCATGGAACGGGCAGTCCTTCCCCGGGAGGAAGAGCAGCTCCGTCTTGCCGAAGTTCAGCTTAAGGTGGTGATCCGTCATCCACACTGATATGTCTGCCAGACATGCAGAGATGCGATTCGCCACCTGGTCATCAGAAGGGGGAAAGGAGAAGATTAATTGTGTGTCGTCTGCATAGCAATGATAGGAGAGACCATGTGAGGTTATGACAGAGCCAAGTGACTTGGTGTATAGCGAGAATAGGAGAGGGCCTAGAACAGAGCCCTGGGGGACACCAGTGGTGAGAGCGCGTGGTGAGGAGACAGATTCTCGCCACGCCACCTGGTAGGAGCGACCTGTCAGGTAGGACGCAATCCAAGCGTGGGCCGCGCCGGAGATGCCCAACTCGGAGAGGGTGGAGAGGAGGATCTGATGGACATGATGAAGTCAACACAACGAGCGATGGAAAGGAGCAACTATCACTGTCAGGCCATCCCGAGTTCATCTGGCCAGTCAATTTAGCATTTCTGCAGGATTTTTGAGCATGTCAAATTTCATATGGTAATTGTCCATTGAACCACATTGCAAATGCACGTGCACTTGCAATATGATTCTATAGTGAAAAAACATCACCTAATGGACATGATGAAATCAACACAACGAGTGATGGAAAGGTACAACTCTCACTGCTCGGCCATCCTGTGTTCATCAGGCCAGTCAATTTTGCAGGATTTTTGAGCATGTCAAATTTCATATGGTAAATGCACATTGAAACATATTGCAAATGCACGTGCATTTGCAATATGATTCTATAGTGTAAAAACATCACAAAATGGACATGATGAAGTCAACACAACGAGCGATGGAAAGGAGCAACTATCACTGTCAGGCCATCCCGAGTTCATCTGGCCAGTCAATTTTGCATTTCTGCAGGATTTTTGAGCATGTCAAATTTCATATGGTAATTGTCCATTGAACCACATTGCAAATGCACGTGCACTTGCAATATGATTCTATAGTGAAAAAACATCACCTAATGGACATGATGAAATCAACACAACGAGTGATGGAAAGGAACAACTATCACTGCCCGGCCATCCTGTGTTCCCATAGCGGGCATTAATATCAGAATGACCGGTAAATGCATTCACAACCATATTTTCATTTTTGGGTTACCAGGTGCCTATTTTCAATCACCAGTTGCACAACAATGCGTATCCATCAGAATATTTTAAACAGTCCATAAAGCACTCAGGACTGCCCCCATAGATAGAGGGCCGTAGTAGGGTACTGCCATAGCGGGCATGGATAATAGGAGTCCCGGTAAATGCATTTACAACCATATTTAAATTTTTGGGTTACCAGTTGCACAACAATGCACGTGCATTTGCAATATGATTCTATAGTGAAAAAACATCACCAAATGGACATGATGAAATCAACAAAGCGAGTGATGGAAAGGAACAACTATCACTGCCAGGCCATCCTGTGTTCATCAGGCCAGTCAATTTTGCATTCCTGCAGCATTTTTATAGCATGACAAAATCGTGATGGTACATGCCCATTGAACCATATTGCAAATGCACAGTGACTTTGCAAAAGTGAGAAAACATAAACAAATGGACATGATGAAATCAACACAACGAGTGATGGAAATGTACAACTATCACTGCTCGGCCATCCTGTGTTCATCAGACCAGTCAATTTTGCATTTTTGAGCATGTCAAATTTCATATGGTAAATGCACATTGAAACATATTGCAAATGCACGTGCACTTGCAATATGATTCTATAGTGAAAAAAACATCACAAAATGGACATGATGAAATCAACACAACGAGTGATGGAAAGGAACAACTATCACTGCCTGGCCATCCCGAGTTCGTCAGGCCAGTCAATTTTGCATTTCTGCAGGATTTTTGAGCATGTCAAATTTCTTATGGCATTTGGCCCACAAAAAAATTCCTTATGCACAATTTAAAAATATATATAAAAAAATATGATTATAAAATTGGACAAAAGTATATTCATACAGTTCTTACACATGTGTAATTGACAAAAAAATCGAAAGAATTTCGAAAAACGGTCCAGAAAGCACTTTTTTAAGGGTGTGTGAAGTTTTTTACAAAATTTTGACATTTTTGACTTTTGACTTCCTATGAAATCATATTGAAATTGGACAAAACATATTCCTTATGCGCATGTAAAAAAAAAAATTATGATAATAAAATTGGACAAAAGTATATTCATACAGTTCTTACACATGTGTAATTGACAAAAAAATCGAAAGAATTTCAAAAAACGGTCCAGAAAGCACTTTTTTAAGGGGTGATAAGTTTTTGACAAAAAAATCATTTTTTCAAAATTTTGCTTTTGGACGTTGACTTGGGTTACATTTCCAATATGAAAAACCCCGGTGGAGAGGATTCGCCCCCTGTTGGATTTTTAAAGTGTTACAACTGGCAATTGCCATATGGCATTTGCAATACACTTTGCATGAATCAACGCCGAATTGGGTGGTATTGGCCAATGTGTATATGGTTTGTCCGATGCCAATGACTTGCCATTCATTTTTGTCCAATACAGGGGGGTATTCCCTTACAAACAGCTAGCAGCCAAGTAGATTGGTCACGAAAGTCAGAAAATCAATCAAATGAATCACTTACCTTTGATGATCTTCGGATGTTTGCACTCACAAGACTCCCAGTTACACAATAAATGTTCTTTTTGTTCCATAAAGATTATATTTATATCCAAAATACCTCCATTTGGTTGGCGCGTTATGTTCAGAAATCCACAAGCTCGAGCGGTCACGACCGGGCAGACGAAAATTCCAAATAGTATCCGCAAAGTTCGTAGAAACATGTCAAACGTTTTTTATTATCAATCCTCAGGTTGTGTTTACAATAAACAATCGATAATATTTCAACAGGACTGTACCTTCTTCAATAGGAGAGAGAGAAAATGTCTGCTCCAAGCTGTTGCGCATGCAAAATGCTGCTGGCACCCAGCCATACAATGACGCGGTGTGATCTTTCTCGCTCATTATTCATAATAAAAGCCTGAAACTATGTCTAAAGACTGTTCACACCATGGGGAAGCCATAGGAAAAGGAATCTGATTGATATCCCTTTAAATGGAGCGAAGGCAGGCAATGGAACAGAGAGCTTTCAGGAAAAATAGCAATTCCAGGTTGTTTTTTCCTCAGGTTTTCACCTGCAATATCAGTTCTGTTACACTCATAGACAATATTTTGACAATTTTGGAAACTTTAGAGTGTTTTCTATCCTAATCTGACATTTCTATACATATTCTAGATTCTGAGCCTGAGAAATAGGCATAGGTTTTATTTGGGTACGTTTTTCATCCAAACAACAAAATACTGCCCCCACAAATTTTGAAAGTCATTGTCCATTTGGAAGACCCATTTGCAACCAAGCTTTAACTTCCTGTCACAAGAATTTTCAATCCCAATGAGAATAACTAACAATAAATAGCTCTGACCAATCCACGAGGTTTGTAAGACCATGGGTATAATAATAATTAGTCTGTTTATGCAACAAACAAAAAAGACTCAAAAGGTTAGTACAGTTAATTCAGAGAACGTTCTAAAGTCAAGAATACAAAGACATCCATTTTATAGCTGCGCACATACTTCCACACAAACAGTAGATATCATATGCACATACTGTCCCACTACCCAGCCGACAAAGATTAGGGAGACCTTGAGACATACTCCCTGTCCTTTCTCAAATCTCTAGTCGGGTCGGCACTGAATTTTGCTCAGACAGTCTGTGTTTAAGATACTATTATAGAACTATGGTACAGCTATATTGTCATACCCTACTTCTGACTAAAAACTACACTCACGGATATGTAATTCTACAGGCTAAAACCACACACATCATTTGAATAATCTCATGATTCTAATCCATTTCATTCATATGGCTTCAGTGTGGAATATTCTAGTCAGTCATTTAAACCTATAAATTCCATCAACACTTCCTGACTGATGTCTTGTGATGTTGCATCAATATATTCATACATTTTTCTTCCTCATGATGCCATCTAGTTTGTGAAGTGCACCAGTCCCTACTGCAGCAAAGCACCCCCACAACATGATGCTGCCACCCCGTGCTTCATGGTTGGGATAGTGTTCTTTGGCTTGCAAGCCTCCCCCTTTTTCCTCCAAACACAATGATGGTCATAATGGCCAAACAGTTCTATATTTGTTTCATCAGACCAGAGAAAATGTATCCAAAAAGTACGATCTTTGTCCCCATGTACAGTTGCAAACTGTACTCTGGCTTTTTAATGGCGATTTTGGACCAGTGGCTTCTTCCTTGCTGAGCGGCCTTTCAGGTTATGTCGATTTAGGACTAGTTTTACTGTGGATATAGATACTTTGTACCCGTTTCCTCCAGCATCTTCACAGGGTCCTTTGCTGTTATTCTGGCATTGATTTGCACTTTTCGCACCAAAGTACGTTCATTTCTAGGAGACAGAACGTGTCTCCTTCCTGAGCGGTATAATGGCTGCGTGGTCCCATGGTGTTAATACTTGCATACTGTTGTTTGTACAGATCAACATGGTACCTTTAGGGGTTTGGAAATTGCTCCCAAAGATGAACTTGTGAAGGTGTGCAAATGTTTTTCTGAGGTCTTGGGGTTTTGATTTTCCTATGTTGTCAAGCAAAGGGACACTGAGTTTGAAGGTAGGCCTTGAAATGCATCCACAGGTACACTTCCATTTGACTCGAATGATGTCCATTAGCCTATCAGAAGTTTCTAAAGCAATGACATCCTTTTCTGGAACTTTCCAAGCTGTTTAAAGGCACAGTCAACTTAGTGTATGTAAACTTCTGACCCACTGGAATTGTGATACAGTAAGTGAAATAATCTGTCTGTTAACAATTGTTGGAAAAATTACTTGTGTCATGCACAAAGTAGATGTCCTAACCGACTTACCAAAACTATAATTCTTCTTCATCCTCATCTTTCAGTTAATTAATATTCAATTAAAATGTCATAATGAAATTTTATCACTGTGGAGTAAGCTACTTTTACCAAACCTGTTTTGCAAGACCTGGGCCTTCACCAGTGCAACTAAGATACAGTGCCTGCTCACTTTCTTTTACATAGGCCAGCATAAACATGTAAGCACAGGTAAGCCCCCATTCACATCCACCAGACATTTGCAGGCTTCTTCAAAAGCATAGAGAAAGAGGGAGAGTGCAAGAGTGAGAGAGCATTGTTTTCCGTCTGGTTTCTTGTTAGATTTAACAGATGTAACTTCATGGCTTTTTCCCCTCCTTTTAAGCGCTCTAAGGACCTAGTAAATCCAGCTAATGTTTGAAGAATCATTCTGATATCCTTTTGCAGCACCACTATAGTCTCACATATCAACAGACCATTTTTACTTGAAAAAATGTTTATTAATTTATTTGTATTGCTGATTCAGCATGTCTTTCTTTTAGTGTAGTGTTTGTGTGACTGAGACCATAGGGTCTCTCTCTGAGAACGGCTGCTACCTGCTGGTGAAAACGTGAATTCATCTCATGTTTCATTTGGGCAGTTTTTCAATTCTGTTTTGACCCACCAAGAGTGGTCTTTTAAGGACAGCTAATCAGCAGTGTCAATGATCCCCAGACGGGGTGATGAAAGCAGTGTATGATGATTTGATGATTTGAAAAAAGTAACCGGATGGTCCTACTTAAATTCACTTTCTTAGATACAGTACTTAGAACAGCTACTCAACCGTAACCTTGATTGTTAGAGGCTCCTTTGTCTTCTTTAACCGTGTGTTTCAGGGTCGTGACCAATGTAGACCTAGCTGCAGCTCGTGGTCCTTCTAGTCTAGTATGTTAATTCTTAACTCAATCTTTTATACCCTTGGGTAAAAAGGGCCATTTACATCATGCTGACATGCTCTCTGTGCTCCCTAGGGCATGGCTAGTTATGAGGCAAATAATCATCATTACTATGATCTCGTTAGAGAACTAAAATCACATTTCTATCTTAACAGAAATATTCTCTACTTCCTTGATATTCACAGTGTGAAAGTTCAAGTTACAATGTTCTCGTTATAACATCTTTATACCCGTTTTAATGACATCACAAAATAGACGTTCATTTCCCATATTCCATCGCATCATTCCCAACATTTGGATGTTGAAATATATTGTCCTAGTGTTCCCTTTTGGATGTTTTTTGGGGCGGCAAAATCTTCTGGAGACAAAGGGATATTTCTTTCCCAGTACTGAGGAGCAGTACAATTTACCATCGATGTGAAGTGTCATAAAACCCCCACATGAATCCCACCCCCCTCTACGGGTGAGAGGGCTCTGTAGATGCTGATCCACTGTAACCTGATCTTTGGATCCACACAGTCAGTCATGACAGTCCCCATCTGGTGGGTTCAACCTTGGAAGTTGCAACCCACCATAAGAATGACCATCGGATTTCCTGGTTTGTGGATCATCGTAGCAGTGCCCCTCTGGTGGTTTAACCTGGTAAGATTTCTGCAAGCTAAAGACCACCACCAGAATGGACAGGGGAGGTCCGGATTGTGGCTCGCCATTCCAGACCTGTCATCTCATTGTCCAGGCTAATGGATCTAGGGAAGTAACTTAGGCAGACGTTAATCCCACCACAGTGTCCGTTTTCAAATAGGCTTTACAGCGAAAGCACCACAAACGATTATGTTAGGTCACCACCAACTCACAGAATAACTCAGCAATTTTTCCAGCCAAAGAGAGGAGTCACAAAAAGCACAAATAGAGAGAAAAAGAATCACTAACCTTTGATGATCTTCATCAGATGACACTCATAGGACTTCATGTTACACAATAAATGTATGTTTTGATTGATAAAGTTCATATTTATATAAAAAAATCTCAGTATACACTGGCACGTTACGTTCACTAGTTTCAAAAACATCCACTGATATTGCAGAGAGCCACATAATTTTACAGAAATACTCAATATAAAAGTCGATGAAAATACAATTGTTAGACATGGAAATATAGATATACCTCTACTTAATGCAACTGCTGTGTCAGATTTCAAAAAAACTTTACGGAAAAAGCAAACCATGCAATAATCTGCGAACGGCGCTCAGAAAAAAATACAATTATCCGCCATGTTGGAGTCAACAGAAATCAGAAATAACATTATAAGTATTCCCTTACCTTTTATGATCTTCATCGGAATGCACTCCCAGGAATCCTAGTTCCACAATAAATGTTTGATTTGTTCGATAATGTCCATTATTTATGTCCAAGTAGCTACTTTTGTTAGGGCGTTTAGTACACAAATCCAAACACTCGTGCAGGTCCAGCCGAACGTCGGACGAAAACTTCAAAAAGTTATATTACAGGTCGTAGAAACATTTCAAACTAAATATAGAATCAATCTTTAGGGTGTTTTTATCATAAATCTTCAATAAACGTTCCAACCGGAGAATTCCATTGTCTGTAGAAAAGCCATGGAACGCAGGTCGCTATCATGTGAAATGCGCATGACCAGGACCTGGCTCTCTGCCAGACCACTGACTCAAAGAGTTCTCATACATTTACATTACATTTAAGTCATTTAGCAGACGCTCTTATCCAGAGCGACTTACAAATTGGTGCATTCACCTTATGACATCCAGTAGAACAGTCACTTTACAATAGTGCATCTAAATCTTAAAGGGGGGGGTGAGAAGGATTACTTATCCTATCCTAGGTATTCCTTAAAGAGGTGGGGTTTCAGGTGTCTCCGGAAGGTGGTGATTGACTCCGCTGTCCTGGCGTCGTGAGGGAGTTTGTTCCACCATTGGGGGGCCAGAGCAGCGAACAGTTTTGACTGGGCTGAGCGGGAACTGTACTTCCTCAGTGGTAGGGAGGCGAGCAGGCCAGAGGTGGATGAACGCAGTGCCCTTGTTTGGGTGTAGGGCCTGATCAGAGCCTGGAGGTACTGAGGTGCCGTTCCCCTCACAGCTCCGTAGGCAAGCACCATGGTCTTGTAGCGGATGCGAGCTTCAACTGGAAGCCAGTGGAGAGAGCGGAGGAGTGGGGTGACGTGAGAGAACTTGGGAAGGTTGAACACCAGACGGGCTGCGGCGTTCTGGATGAGTTGTAGGGGTTTAATGGCACAGGCAGGGAGCCCAGCCAACAGCGAGTTGCAGTAATCCAGACGGGAGATGACAAGTGCCTGGATTAGGACCTGCGCCGCTTCCTGTGTGAGGCAGGGTCGTACTCTGGGGATGTTGTAGAGCATGAACCTACAGGAACGGGCCACCGCCTTGATGTTAGTTGAGAACGACAGGGTGTTGTCCAGGATCACGCCAAGGTTCTTAGCGCTCTGGGAGGAGGACACAATGGAGTTGTCAACCGTGATGGCGAGATCATGGAACGGGCAGTCCTTCCCCGGGAGGAAGAGCAGCTCCGTCTTGCCGAGGTTCAGCTTGAGGTGGTGATCCGTCATCCACACTGATATGTCTGCCAGACATGCAGAGATGCGATTCGCCACCTGGTCATCAGAAGGGGGAAAGGAGAAGATTAATTGTGTGTCGTCTGCATAGCAATGATAGGAGAGACCATGTGAGGTTATGACAGAGCCAAGTGACTTGGTGTATAGCGAGAATAGGAGAGGGCCTAGAACAGAGCCCTGGGGGACACCAGTGGTGAGAGCGCGTGGTGAGGAGACAGATTCTCGCCACGCCACCTGGTAGGAGCGACCTGTCAGGTAGGACGCAATCCAAGCGTGGGCCGCTTTGTTATAATAAATATCGGAGCTCAACCATCTGGCTCCCGTGTCTGCATTTGGGTCTCGCCTTGTGCCCTTATAAAGCAATATTGAGCACATCTGCAGCAATTACCGACTGACTTGACAGGTGACTTGAACGGTAATCTGCCGTGATACTATGCTTAGAGGTGGGGGGGGGGGGAATGCAGTTGTTGTTCAATCACTGCATGAATATGAATTATCGGTTATGCATATTCATAAGTTGTCAGTCTTTTCTTGCAGTTTTTTTCCATTAGTAAAACTTGTTGTTGTTCACCAATAGTTTAATAAAATAGATGAGTATTACATATTGGCCTATGTGTTTTCTTGCTGTGTTTTCATCCAGTACAACTGTTAAGGAGTGTACGTTAGCATACAAAAGCTGGCCTCAGTCTTCAGCTCCAAAGATGTCCAGCTCCAGTTATGATATTGGCAAATGCTGTTTGTGGTTTCTGAAAGTACAGAATAAAGAGGAATTATTCATTAGAATACAATTTCAGGATATAGCAATAAAACAATATTTGAAAGAGGTAACATAATAACACTGCCATAAAAATAATGTATTACATTGACAAAATCACAAATGAGTTATAACAGTAAGAAACAGTAACTGTTGAGCTCCACAAGGAGGCAGAACAGAGCTATGCTAAACAGGCCAAATGAAAACAAGCCATGGTCATAAGGCCAGGGTTGCTTCAAAAGACAACACAACTAATATTTCCCTGCCGAAATTACCATTGTTTTACAGAGATAATAGAAGAATGTAGCTACATAAGCACGACTGAGTATAACACCGTAAATGTTACGAAGTTAGTAATGTTACCTTGCGTGTCCGTGGTTACAAGGAATACACACAAATATATTATGCTCAACACATACAGTGAGCAACAGTAGAAAAGACATTCAGAAACTATTATAACGTAATAAGGCATTTACTTTGGAGATGTGTGCGTTTCTATCAAAGTTATTATCATGTAGTAATGAAAACAACCATGAAGGCACCAGCTGGAAAATGTGAAAAAGTTTATGCAGGTTCTGATCTGACTGGAGATACGCAAATGTCTGCATACTTGATCTGCGTAAACAATGGCGAAGTGCTTGGGGAAGTTTTTCAGGCTCAGTAATGCCCCCCAAAAATGTATTGTCCACAAAAGTGAAATGGCCTACTTTTATGTGAATTAATGAGGAGGCGGAACACACCTCAATTCAAACTGTTGTTAGAAAACACAACTTGAAATTGACAATATGAAACAGCCTATAAATAAAAAGCAGGCAGAGTGCCTTAGTTTGAGGGCAGCACGGATTAACTGTCCTGTTGAGTGACAATCGCATGTTGGAATAGTGAGTGCATTTTGACATCACGTATAAAAAAAACTCACGCTGGGACGATCCTTAGAGATATTTGGAACTCATATGTGAAAAGGTCAAGAGCACACCTACCTTTTTCAGCCATAATTTTGAGGAAGACATCGAAGATTTTATCAGCAACACCGATCACACACTGCATCGAACCTAATGATACATTGAATCAGAAACAGAAAAAAACCTGGTCATCTACCTCACGAGGAGCAAAAAAAGTATATACAATCAAGATAAAACATTAGAACACAGATAACAGTGTAGCTGCTTAGACCCCTTGCTTTTTTTCAATCTTTACTAACGACATGCCACTGACTGAGTAAAAGGTAAAGAGTTTCTGTGTACGCGGATGACTCAAAACTATACATGTCAGCTACTACAGCGACTGAAATGACTGCAACACTCAACAAAGCGCTGTAGTTAGTTTCAGAGTGGGTGGCAAGGAATAAATTTGCCCTAAATATTTCTAAAACAAAAAGCATTATATTTGGAACAAAACGCTCACTAAATCTTAAATGTCAACTAAATCTTGTAATAAATAACGTGAAAAATGTAGCAAATTGAGATGACTAAACTGCTTCGAGTAACACTAGTTGGTAAACTGTAATGGTCAAAACATATTGATGCAGTAGTAGCTAAGATGGGGAGAAGTCTGTTTATAATAAAGTGATTCTCTGCCTTCTTAACAACACTATCAACAAGGCAGGTCCTACTGGCCCTGGTTTTGTCACACCTTGACTACTGCTCAGTCCCATGGTCAGGTGCCACAAAAAAAAGGACTTTCAATTGGTTCAGAACAGGGCAGCATGTCTGGCCCATGGATGTACACAGAGATCTAATATGAATAATATGCATGTCAATCTCTCCTGGCTGAAAGTGCAGGAGAGCTTGACTTCATCACTACATTTATTCATGAGAGGTATTAATATATTGAATGCTCCGAGCTGTCTGTCTAAACTACTGGCACACAGCTCAGACACCCATGCATACCCCACAAGACATGCCACAAGAGGTCTCTTCACAGTCCCCAAGTCCAGAACAGACTATGGGAAACACACAGTACTACATAGATCCATTGACTACATGGAACTCTATTCCACATCAAGTAACTGATGCAAGCAGTAAAATTTGATTTAAAAAAAACAGATAAAAAACACCTTATGGAACAGAGGAGACTGTGAAGCAACACAAACATTGGCACAGACACATGCATACACAGCACGCACACACACGCACACACACACACACACACACACACACACACACACACACACACACACACACACACACACACACACACACACACACACACACACACACACACACACACACACACACACACACACACACACACACACACACACACACACACACACACGCACATGCACTATACATTCACATGGATTTAATAATGTATATATGTGGTAGTGGTGGAGTAGGGGCCTGAGAGCCCACAGGGTGTGTTGTGAAATCTATGAATGTATTGTATAATGTTTTAAAATTGTATAAATTGCCTTAATTTTGCTGGACCCCAGAAAGAGTAGATTATTATTACTCCATAATAGATGGAGTAATAATAATAGATGGAGTAGCTGGGATCCATAATAGTAAATTACACCCACCCGATATGTCCTTCTGGATGGCTTTGTCCTCAAAGTACCGGAACATCACCTCATGTACTCTAGCCAGTAAACAGACAGTAGGTACGTTGACATGGCGAAGTCTAGTTTGTTGATCAGAGCAGATCCTTCAGGGGAGGGGTCTAACAAGTTGATGATGGTGGATTGTAGGTCACTAAGCTCGGCCTTGGTGATAGACAGGTAGTTATACTCACAGAAAGGAGACAGGTAAAGTTAAGACTTCGAAAGGGGACAAGTAGAGTTTCAATAAACATACAGGTGCCATTATTTAGGGTAGGTGACTTGACCACCTGACTGTGCTGGTCTTTGTGTGTGTCTGGCAGAGTTGTACTCTCGGAGTGGAGCGATTCACCACTGGGGAAGATCAGGAGAGGAGACTTGGTGGCGATCTCACACACTCCCTCATACCACTCCTCTGGCCACAGACCCAAGCCCTCCACAGCAAAGGCCATGACAACAACGGAGATGCAAACTAGTAACCTTTCGGCGAAATTAGCCATTTTGAATCCAAAATAGGTGACCTACATGATTCGTATAGATCCGATGAGAAGTTTGGAGCAATACTGGCTGTATCCAAGGGTCAGCCAAACATTCTCATAACAACAGAATGCATCACGCGACTGAAGAGAGAAGAGACAGGTGATGAAGTATACTTCATGAGCTGTAATCGAAAAACAACTAGCATTTGGAAAGTTTGAGGTGAGGGAGAAAGTGTGGTGGAACAAGTATTGTTAGCATTGTTAACCTGTTGCGACGAGCAATCCTGTATCCGGGATCTTAAGTATAGCCTCAAGCTCATTACCATAACGCAACGTTAACTATTCATGAAAATCGCAAATGAAATGAAATAAATATATTGGCTCTCAAGCTTATCCTTTTGTTAACAACACTGTCATCTCAGATTTTCAAAATATGCTTTTCAACCATAGCAAAACAAGCATTTGTGTAAGAGTATTGATAGCTAGCATAGCATTAAGCCTAGCATTCAGCAGGCAACATTTTCACAAAAACAAGAAAATCATTTTTGAAGAACTTCGGATGAAAATCATCTTTGAAGAACTTCGGATGTTTTCAATGAGGAGACTCTCAGTTAGATAGCAAATGTTTAGTTTTTCCAAAAAGATGATTTGTGTAGGAGAAATCGCTCCGTTTTGTTCATCACGTTTGGCTGAGAAAACCCCCCGAAAATTCAGTCATCAAAACGCCAAACTTTTTTCCAAATTAACTCCATAATATCGACAGAAACATGGCAAACATTGTTTAGAATCAATCCTCAAGGTGGTTTTCACATATCTATTCGATGATAAGTCATTCGTGGCAGTTTGGTTTCTCCTCTAAACCACATGGGAAAATGCATGCAGCTGGAGATTACGCAATAATTTTGACGGGGGACAACAAGCGGACACCTGGTAAATGTAGTCTCTTATGGTCAATCTTCCAATGATATGCCTACAAATACGTCACAATGCTGCAGACACCTTGGGGAAACGACAGAAAGTGTAGGCCCATTCCTTGCACATTCACAGCCATATAAGGAGACATTGGAACAAAGCGCCTCCAAAATCTGGGGCATTTCCTGTTTGAAATTTCATCTTGGTTTCGCCTGTAGCATCAGTTCTGTGGCACTCACAGATATCTTTGCAGATTTGGAAACGTCAGAGTGTTTTCTTTCCAAAGCTGTCAATTATATGCATAGTCAAGCATCTTTTCGTAACAAAATATCTTGTTTAAAATGGGAATGTTTTTCATCCCAAAATTTTAATAGAGCCCCCTAATGCATAACTGGTTAAATATTGTAATGAAACAGCAGGGAGTAGGTCTCGAACCCTCGACCTTCGAGCCCGAGGTCCGGCGCGCTATCGCATGTGCCGCAAAAGCATGCTCGAACGACAGAGTCGATTTCCGCGCTTATAAACCCAGGGTCGTTACAGTATCTTGCTAGCTGGATCGAATTCTCCGTTAGCTAGCCAGAGAAATGTTGAGCAACATTAGCCAACTTAACTGATCAAATAATTCAGTTTATGGTGTGAAAATTTGCTGGTTAATAAATTCAGATATCTAACGTTAAGCTAGCTAAGGTTACAACATCAGATGAGCTAACGTTAGTAACCTAACCAATTCGCTATAGTATTAACTGGTTTCTGACTCCTTGCCATTCCTCAAGTTATAACGTGTTAGTTGCTTACTGGACCCTGGCAATCTGTGTGAAATGTTAACTAGTTAACTAGCCAATGAACTAACTACTATCTGTGAACTACTACACAATGTGGTTAATTTTCAGAATGAGAGAATGAGGTGAAAATTAGACTTTGCTTATGGATTCAGTGGATTCAGGGATCAAGTGTAGCTGGAGCTGGGCCTGGCTTAAGCTGGATGCCACTATATAGGTGAAAGGAACCCCACACACTTTCCCTCTTTCTCACTTTTTCAATACCTGCCTGAAAGAGATCAATTATGCCAACAAAGGGTATCATGCTCTGCTGGCACTATGTAGAACAGATGTCCACAGGCAGAAAGTGTACAAAGTAATCATGTGCCCGAAGATATTGGTTTTGTTGTATTGAACTTGATACTTGTGTGTGAGTGAGGGGGGATTATTTAATGTTTTACTCAGTGAACGTTATTTTTGCTCACATGTATCCTTGTGCACTTGATCGATGTCTGCTATATTGGGACACTATAATAGAGCAAAAATAGAATGCCTGTTTTTCTACTTTAAGATGTTTTTTTCCCCAAGTGCAATATTTAGATGTGTGTGGTCACAAGTGTTCTATTATAAAGGCCGTCATGGCTAACTGCAATATTGGTGTATTGTTTTTTCTCAAGACTTGTGTGTCATTTGCAGTAAAGTCTAGGCAACAAATAACATTGGATTGTTTTCTTTAAAAAAATTTAGCTGTGAGTTAGTTTTACATTAACTACGTTTTATTTTAAACACAGAGACTGATCATGTAGATAATTTTCTTTGTTGTATAATTAGTTAAAACCTGCATTTCCCCCTAGCAGGCATGTTTTTTGTTGCATGTTTCAGTCACCTTTTTGGGGCCTCAACAGTTTGCATCCCTGCAACAGAGTACAGCCAAAAGTCCCTGAAGAGCTTCTGAAGGAGTGGATTAGCCTCAATGATTGGCAGCAGCCGTCTGGTCAGCAGTAAAGGACGAGAAAAGGAAGATGGATAGAGATATATATATATTTTTTAAATTTCACACTTTATTCAGACAGCTGAAAGCAAAGGGGAGACAGGCTGGGAGCGTACCGCTAAGCCCACAGGCTTTGCACAGGTATAGATGGGTAAAGTTGTAGCTCAGTTGGTAGAGCATGGCGCTTGTAACGCCAGGGTAGTGGGTTCGATTCCCGGGACCACCCATACGTAGAATGTATGCACACATGACTGTAAGTCGCTTTGGATAAAAGCGTCTGCTAAATGGCATATATTATTATTATATATTAGATGGATGACAGAGATTGAATGTCACTGAGGAGAACTCAGTGGTCCACAGTGCCATTTTTCCAATGAAGGCCAGTGAATCTGTATTGCATTGGCATTGTAAAATCTAGAGTAACAATGTATGGGCATATGTCAAACTTTTTTTCTTAACAAAATAGCACATTTTTACTGTATTAGTGATTAAACATGTAAAACTGTGTAATCTCCAATAATTTCCGTCAACGTATCAATTAAAGTTACCAGTTCAATGGACAAAATTCAAAATTCGTCCAAAAAATACAGATACGGTATTAAGTGATCAAGTGACTGGGGCAGAGTTAAAGATTTCAGACAGATCCAGCACTTTGTACACTTTGTTGTTTGATCTGAGCTATTTGTTCAGGGTAAGAGGACATCAAAGTTCAGTTTGGGCTTTCTGCTCTTTCTTCACAGTGTTGCAAACAGACCAAACAGACCAGTTCCCGCCATCACAGAGAAAGCACAGGTAAGCCATTTTAGAGTACTTGACTGACTGCCGTCAAATACGTGAATCCTAACAAGATAAAGACTATCACTGTCGCGTTCGTACATAACTCCTATTTATTAACTGAAAAGTTCCTCTGAAATTTAAGCAGAAATGTTTGCAAGTTTTGAACAACTGCAGAATACTTTTTTGGATGTTCTTTAGTGTGTATGCCTTCAACCAAAAGAAGGCTAAGCATGTTGCAATTGATATTGATCATGGTTCTTGATAAATACATTAGGTCAGTGTTTCTCAAATGGTGGGTCGTGACTCATGCCTTTGCTGAAGACTTAGACTAGAAACACTGGTTTTAGGTTATTTTGAGTCACAATAGAAAAGTTTGATCAATCTCCTCGGGCTCTGTCTGTTGTGATGTTGACGGTGGTTTGTTCTAGATGAATAAATGCCTTCTTTATCTGTCTGCTGTGTACGTGTCAAGATGTGGGTTGTCACGGTCATCGCTGTGTCCTGTGTCGTTGTCGGCCCCTCTCTCGCCGGGGTCAAGGACCTGGCCTCTCACTTCAGCTTCTATGACCAGAGTCCGACCCCAAACACTGAGCCGGACCCACGAGGCCTCGGCCGGGGTGGAGCTCTGGACATGGAGAACATTCCTCTGGAGTTCCACAAAGAGAACACGGTGACCAATGATCTGCCCCTGGAAGGCTTTGAGGACGAAGACTACATCGACTTTGACAAAATCCTGGCTGAGGGAGGGGACGACTACAGGTGGGTGATACACACTTACTAATCCTGTAACGATGTCAAGGGATTTAAGCACTGGGACGCTCCATAGACACAAAACATTGGTTGCAGTGTTTGGAGCATGGTGCATGCTTGTGGGTTTGATTGACTGTGTAAATCATTTTGGATGAAACACTTCTGCTAAATGACCATATTTTCATAATATTTATATTATTACAGTGAGGGGGATGAGATTGATGAGATCGCAACTCCCACTCCGCATATCGACATCTTCGCTGAGCCCTCAGATCCAAAGACGCGGCGCGCACGACTCCTGAGCCTATTTCACGACCGCTCACGCCTCCAACGAATCAACGTGGTCAACGCCCACTTTGGCTTCAACCTCTACCGCAGCCTTCGGAACAACGTCAACCAGACCCACAACATTCTGCTGGCGCCCGCCGGAATCTCCATCGCCATGGGCATGATGTCACTGGGAGCGGGGCCTGGAACACATTCTCAGCTCTACCGGGTGCTGGGATTCGCCAATTTCGTCAATGCCAGCAATCACTATGACAACGCCACGGTGCACAAGCTGTTCCGGAAGCTCACACACAGACTCTTCCGACGCAATTTCGGGTACACGCTGCGATCCGTTAATGACCTGTACGTGAAAAAGGAGGTGTCGGTGGAACCGAGTTTCCGGGCAGACACCAAGGCATACTACTTTGCAGAGCCCCAATCGGTGGATTTCAGGGACAAGGCGTTTCTGGTCAAGGCTAACCGGCGCATCTCGAAGCTGACCAAAGGACTGATCAGAGAACCACTAAAAAATGTGGACCCCAATATGGTGCTGATGCTACTCAACTACCTCTACTTTAAAGGTAAAGATAACATCAGAGCAATAAGACTCAACTATGCCATTTCTATGGACCAAGCACCAAGTATCTGTCTGTCTCTGATTATATTTTGTCAACATTAAGTCAAATCTTTTAAAGTGATACATTATGGTCTATTTTACATTTCCATTAGGCCTAGATTTTAACAACAAACTTAAAATCCTCTCTTTGTAAGAAAATTGTAGAAACATTTTATTGACACAAGCCAAACAATATCTCACCCACACAAACAACAAATCCCCACCCACACAAACAGGTACGTGGGAGCAGAAATTCCCAAAGGAGATGACTCACTACCGGAACTTCCGTGTGAATGAGAAGATAAACGTTCGAGTGCCAATGATGCAGAACAAAGGGAACTACCTGGCGGCTGCAGACCACGAACTGCAGTGTGACATCCTACAGGTGGGTGGTAGACATTTAGTTCAGGGAAGTGAGCTATATCAACAACAAAAAAAAGAAGATTCAGTGCAGTGCAATTTAGGCCTACAGTACAGGGCTGGCACAATTACCGTATAAATGTGTAACCGACGGTTATGGATTTAGACCGTCTCAAAAAAGATTGTCATTTCATTATCGTAATGATTATTCTAGCTCCCCTATGTGGGGAACATCAGCATGCTCATCGCCCTGCCCAGGAAGTTCTCCGGCATGAGGAAGCTGGAGCAAGAGATCTCCCCCCACAGTGGTCAACAAATGGCTTAGCAACATGACCAACAGGTGAGAACATATGACCACATCTGACCAATAGGTAAGAACCTGACTGACTGACTGACTGACAGGCATACACGATAAAAGAGAACAGCACACATGACCATACAAGACAACAGTTGGCCATTCCAGACAAAACTTGACCAACATTTCAGCAGACCTGGCCCAAGGTGTACAGACCTGGCCCAAGGTGAACAGACCTGGCCCAAGGTAAGCAGGAATAAGCACCGTAACGGTATGAACAAAAGATGACCACTAGGTTAGAGTATAGGGCCAGAACGACCACATTATGGAAGCTATGGGATAAGAGACACAGTGCCTTCAGAAAGTATTCACACCCCTTCACTTTTTCTAGATTTTGTTGTGTTACAGCGTGAATTTAACATTTATTAAATCGAGGTGTTTTCTGTCCTACACAAAATACCCCATAATGTCAAAGTAGAATTATGTTTTTTAATTTTTTTACAAATTTATAAAAAGTGAAAAGCTCAAATGTCAATAAGTATTCAACCCCTTTATGGCAAGCCTAAATAACTTAATGACTGAAAATGTGCTTAACAAGTAACATAAAACGTTTTTTGGACTCTGTACACAATAGTGTTTAAAATCATTTTTGAATGACTACCACATCTCTGTACCCCACACATAAAATGATCTCTAAGGTCCCTCAGTCGAGCAGTGAATTTAAAACACAGATTAGTAGATAAAAAAATAAATAAATAAAAAACAGACATTGAATATCCCTTTGAGAATGGTGAAGTTATAAATTAAACTTTGGATCATGTATCAATACAACCAGTCACTAGAAATATATTGGCGTTCCTCCTAACTCAGTTGCCGGAGAGGAAGGTGACAGCTCAGGGATTTTCACCATGAGGCCAATGTTGACTTTAAAACAGTTACAGAGCTGTGGCTGTGATAGGAGAAAACCAAGGATGGCTCAACAACATTATAGTTACTCCACAATACTAACCTAGTCAACAGAGTGAAAAGAATAAAGCCCGTACAGAATACAAATCTGAATACAAAGTGCTATGGGCAAATCCACTTACTGAGTAGCACTCTCCATTTTTTCAAGCATAGACATAATGGAGCTAAGCACAGGCAAAATCCTAGAGGAAAACCTAGTTCTGTGTGAAGATTAAAAACGTTTTTTTTATAAATAAAAAAATGGGTAGATGTTGCACATTTCAGGTGTAGAAAGGTCGTAGAGACTTACCCAGAAAGACTCGCAGCTGTAATCACTGCCAAAAGTGCATCTACAAACTATTGACTCAGGGGTGTGAATACTTATGTAAATTCAATATTTCTGTATTTCATTTCCAATACATTTCTATAAAAAAAAATCCCTTTGTCAAAAAAATAAAAAATAAAAATCCCACCATTATGGGGTATTGTGTGTAGATGGGTGAGATCATTATGGGGTATTGTGTGTAGATGGGTGAGATAATGTAGAGTAAGTCAAGGAATATTAATAATTTCTGAAACCAGTCTATGGGTCTAAAGAGTATATTCTGTATTGGTCTCTACCCAAGGACGCGTGAGGTGGTCTTCCCTAGGTTTAAGCTGGAGCAGAGTTATGACCTGATAGACAACCTTAAGGAGATGGGCCTCTCAGACCTCTTTGAGGAGAGGGGTGACTTCACTGGGATGACTTCAGAGAAGATCGCTATTAACTGGGTAAACAAACCTCCAAGAGAGCAAACACCACAATCTTAACTTTCACTGCTCGATGCTAACACCAGCAATACGCTGTCAAAACCAAATAACTTTTTATCTAAAAATGTTAGATAAGATAACCATTGGGTCATAACTCGATTCTCTCTCTTCTCTCCCCACCAGTTGAAGCACCAGGGGACGATCACGGTGAACGAGGAGGGGACGGAGGCTGCGGCCCTGACCCAGGTGGGCTTCATGCCCCTCTCCTCACAGATACGATTCGTTATAGACCGGCCATTCCTCTTCCTCATCTACGAGCACCGCACAGACTGCCTCGTCTTCATGGGCCGCGTGGTCGACCCCTCACAGAGCTAAACGCTTCGTAACTCTGTAGTTCATTCTATCTAGAAAAATGTACCTACTAACAATAATATTTTTTTTTAGGATTGTATTAACAGTGGACTAATTAACAAAATATTTTATTTTATTTTTATGAACTATCTTTTTAAATGTTCTTTTCAGCTAGCATTCACCCAAAGTAGGAAGGCCTTTCAAAAATATTGGCCTGGTAACAAATTCTGCTGATCCTACAATGGGACTACTAGCTGTCATGGCGAACTGTATGAACTTGTGTCTGAGAGAGGTTAGTCAGGAGTGTTGATATTTGCTGTCTGTTAATGTTCCATCTCTCTATACATCTACAGTGGAAGTTGTTCGACTAGAAACACTAAGATTTGGCTATTCAATAAATGTTTTAGGGGAAAACAACATAGTCAATTTGACCATGACTTTCTTGTTTAGTTTTTTTTAAATGTTTGATGTTTGGATTTTCTGAAAAGTGTTTAGCTACTGTGTATGTAAAGTTCTGTCTAGAATGTTAGATAAAAGAATAAACAAAAGCATTTGAGACTGTTGAAAATGCTTTTGTGTTGTATGACAAACATTTAAAGGCTTTACAAGTTAAAATACAGGTGCAACATTTTTTTTCTCTAGTACATTTTCAGCAATACAAAAAAATGACCTAATTCAAAATTCAAAATTCAAAATCCGGTCTGTCTCAGTCGGTAGCGCTTGCCAGGATTGTTGGTTCGATTCCAGTAGCCACCCATATGTCAAATGTATGACTAAGTCGCTTTGGATAAAATCATCGGCTAAAATGACATATATTATGTTAAAATAAAGAAAACGTACAAATACAGTAAGCTTTCCAATAAAGGGTGAAAACAAACGCTACAAGATAAAAACCCAGTTACATATTTAGCAAAGAGTAAATATTTGTCGGCTGAGTTAAACTCTAATTAGATGGAGCTCAGATCTTTTTGGGTTGGTATGTAATGGCACCATCAGATCCATCTCACACACACAAAATATTCTATATTATATATTCTTCAAAGTAGCCACCATTTGCCTTGATGACAGCGTCAATGACAACGTCAATCTCAACCAGCTTCACCTGGAATGCTTTTCCAATAGTCTTGAAGGAGTTCCCACATATGATGTGCACTTGTAGGCTGCTTTTCCTTCAGTCTGCCATCCAACTTATCCCAAACCATCAGGTAGCCACAGGTAGCCTAGTGGTTAGAGCGTTGTTCCAGTAAATGAAAGGTTGCAAGATTGAATCCCGAGCTGACAAGGTAAAAATCTGTCGTCTGCCCCTGAACAAGGCAGTTAACCCACTGTTCCTAGACCGTCATTGTAAATAAGAATTTGTCCTTAACTGATTTGCCTAGTTAAGAAAGGTAAAAAAAAATTGGTTTGAGGATAGGTGATTGTGGAGACCAGGTCATCAGATTTTTTAAACCTGTGATTAACTAGGCAAGCCAGTTAAGAACAAATTCTTATTTACAATGACAGCCTACCCCGGCCAACCCCTAACCCGGACAACGCCGGGCCAATTGTGCGGCGCCCTGTGGGACACCCAATCACGGTAGGTTGTGATACAGCCTGGAATCGAACCAGGGTCTGTAGTGACGCCTCTAGCACTTACATGCTGTGCCTTAGACCGCTGCGCCACTCAGGAACCAAATATCTGAGGCTGCACTCCATCACTCTCTTTCTTGTTCAAATAGCCCTTACACAGCCTGGCACCTGTTGGGTCATTGTTGAAAAACAAATGATAGTCCCACTAAGTGCAAACCAGATGGGATGGTGTTTTGCTACAGAATGCTGTGGTAGCCATGCTGGTTAAGTGTGCCTTGAATTCTAAATAAATCACTGACATTGTCAATAGCAAGGCACCCCCACACCATCACACCTCCTCCATGCTTCATGTTGGGAACCACACCTGCAGAGATCATCCATTCACATACTCTGCGTCTCACACTGTGGTTGATACCATTTGAAAGGAAACAATTTGAACTTTGTTGAAATGTGAAATTAATGTAGGAGAATATCATTAGATCTGGTAAAAGATAACACAAAGAAAAAAACATATTTTTTGTACTATCATCTTTGAAATGTAAGAGAAAAGAAATCCGTTTAAAAAACAAATTTCCTGCAATTCTACACATTTTGCAATTGGGCTGAAAGAAAATTAGCCGTTTTTAAATTCTACACATTTTACCATGTTCTCATGCAATTTGAGTGAGGAAACATTATAACAAAATCAATTGGGAGGCCCCATGCCATGACATTTTTTTAATGTTAGATTTTCTGACAGTCTATTTTCATTGGTGATTGTTAGTTTTCAACGATGATCTTATTGAAAAATACAGTATATAGCTCCTTTATCTTTTCTACATAGTATATATTTGGTGTTAGTCATATACGTTTAGACTGACAATGATTTAGCACTATGAAAATGTTTTTCTAATAAAACAACGAAAAAATATATATTTCTAAGGAGTGGCAAAGAATTAGAAGTGTCGGCGGCCCGTTACTGCTAAATAAATATAGGGGAAACACTGCTGGGCTTATAGACTTTCATTCTTCTTCTTTTTGAAAGCGGAAACTTTAGGACAACACCTTTTGAATCTAGAATATTTGGTAAATAGGCTAATGTTCATAACTTGAACTTGTCTTGAAGCTTTTAGAATCAGCTTAGTAGGAGGATAGTTTATTGGCTATCTGGTGTTCAACCTCGCATGGATAGTTTTCCTAGCCCCGCACGGATGATTTCCTTCTTAATATGCTTGATTAAACTTTTAATTCAATATGGTTTGTTCTCTCTTATTGTTAGTCCCCTGACTACTTTACATTTTTAGTCTATTCAGACAACTTTTTGAGCAGGAACTCCGTTAGATGTATTCATGGTTGAATCGGAAGAAAGCCACGCATAAAACAATGAAAGTGTAGCCTATAGCCCAAAGTCATATTCATAGCCTATCGACTGGAAAGATATGGGAATATAAGTTTTAAAAATGTAAACAGATAGACACAATACAGTTAAGGAGTGTTCGTTATTTAAAAAAAATAGGTATGGTCTATAGGCTAATGCCCATGCATTCGACCGAGAGAGAGAAAACAAATATTTTCTGACTAGACATTTTGTGCTGCTTTGGTGGAATTATCTGCTGTGTCTGGCCCACATACCTCTTTTGTGTTCTGTACATAACATATTTATTGAAATAGGCTAAGAAAATAGGACTATGGCTGTCAATCGTCGATAGACAATACCCCTAAGACACACTCGTTCCTTTACTTCAGATACTCGCACAATCGTGATGCCTGTCTGAGTGCGAATGAGTGATTTGAGCGCCAATGGTACGTACTTACCACAGCAATGACTGGAATAAGAACCCCCAAGGATGCCTGCACTGCTGGATGCCTGAAGGAGGAGGAGGGGAAATCACTATAAGACACTTGTTATTACAGTATTACCTCATTTATTCAAGTCAACATTTATTTGCCAAAACTCTTCAGATGAAACATGTTTCTAAAGTGGTCTCCAATCACCTGTTATTGCCCTCAGTGTGAGTGTGTGCGCGCGTGTGTGTGTGTTTGTACCTTCAATTCAGGGCCCTTGTCCAAGTCCCTCTTGGTGGCTCTCTTGCCCTCCACCCCCAGCTGGACAAATAGCTCCAGCACATGGATCATCAGCTCATAAACCAGTAGGTCCACCTGCTGGAAATGGACTTAGATATTGGCCAGAGCATTGATCACAGCCAGGGAGCAGTGTCTGCAGTATACACAAGTACCACACACAACTTTGTCATTTCAACACTTCATGAAAGCCCATGAATCCCTTTCGACACCCATGATGGTATTTGTACTCCTTTGAGGAAAACCCCCACCTTTATCCATGGTCTCTGTAGTCCTTAGTGGAGAAGTTCACCACTGAGCTGGCATTCACACTGATCTGCTGAAACAGGTTCCACATTTCCTGGTAGATATACTGCTAAGGAGAATATATATATAGTATTTGCCATTTAGCAGATGTTTTTATCCGATGCGACGTACAGTCATCCATGCATACATTTTATGTATGGGTAGCCCCAGTGGAAATCAAACCGAAGTGCCATGCTCTAATGCTCTACCAACTGAGCCACACAGGGCCACGGAGAGAGAGAGAGGAAGAGAGGGGGAAGTGAGTTTACTGAGAAAGAAGGGAGTGAATTCACTGAGGGGGAAATTTGTTTGCGTGCGAGTGTGTGCGTGCGTGCATGGACAACTCACATTGCCTGTGATGACCATGCAGCCCAGTTGGTCTATGATGAGAACATTGAGAGGGCGGCTGGCAGAACTTCTGCTGCAGGATGGGCTCCATAACTCGGGGAGTGTCCCTCAGAGCCAGCACGATGTGACCCAACGCCCTGATTGTGTGGTCCAGGATCAGGTGGCCTCTCTGGGAGAGAGAGAGAGACAACGGATTTGTCGGAGTGGCTGTCAATCATGGGTAGTGTTATCATTAGTAAAAGGGAGAGCGAGAAACACTGGATTGGTCAGAGTGTGTCAATCATTCATGGGCAGGGTTATCATTAGTAATAAGGTTCCTGAGGGGTGCAGCGGTCTGCATCTTAGTGCTGGAGGCGTCACTATAGACACCCTGGTTCGAATCCAGGTTGTATCACAACCGCCCATGATTAGTAGTGCCATAGGGCGGCGCACAATTGACCCAGCGTTGTCCCGGTTTGGCTGGTGTAGGCCGTCATTGTAAATAAGAATTTGTTCTTAACTGACTTGCCTAGTTAAAGAATAAATACATTTTTTAAAATAAAATGTAAAAGTAAAAGGGAGAGAGACAATGAATTAGTCAGAGTGGCTGTCAATCATGGGTAGCAGTGCTGTCATCATGTAACGCTCCGGGTGTCGTGGGTGTGGAGTCAGACACAGGAAACAGAGAGTGCAATACTGTGCTCTTTAATGCACTAACGCAACACTGGGTGCTCAAAACCAAAATGCCCCAAACATGGGGGATGAAAATAGTACAGCTTAATACACGACCAGGAACAAACACGTTCCTCTACTACATAACCGAAGGTTACAATAATCAAATCAAATCCAATTTTATTTGTCACATACACATGGTTAGCAGATGTTAATGCGAGTGTAGCGAAATGCTTGTGCTTCTAGTTCTGACAATGCAGTAATAACCAACAAGTAATCTAGCTAACAATTCCAAAACTACTACCTTATAGACACAAGTGTAAGGGGATACAAAATATGTACATAAGATATATGAATGAGTGATGCTACAGAGCGGCATAGGCAAGATACAGTAGATGGTATTGAGTGCAGTATATACATATGAATATGTAAACAAAGTGGCATAGTTAAAGTGGCTAGTGATACATGTATTACATAAGGATGCAGTAGATGATATAGAGTACAGTATATACGTATACATATGAGATGAATAATGTAGAGTATGTAAACATTATATTAGGTAGCATTGTTTAAAGTGGCTAGTGATATATTTTACATCATTTCCCATCAATTCCCATTATTAAAGTGGCTGGAGTTGAGTCAGTGTGTTGGCAGCAGCCACTCAATGTTAGTGGTGGCTGCTTAACAGTCTGATGGCCTTGAGATAGAAGCTGTTTTTCAGTCTCTCGGTCCCAGCTTTGATGCACCTGTACTGACCTCGCCTTCTGGATGATAGCGGGGTGAACAGGCAGTGGCAGTGGCGGGGTGGAGGGGTGGAGATGTTGTTGCCTACCCTCACCACCTGGGGGCGGTCCGTCAGGAAGTCCAGTACCCAGTTGCACAGGGCGGGGTCGAGACCCAGGGTCTCAAGCTTGATGACGAGCTTGGAGGGCACTATGGTGTTAAATGCCGAGCTGTAGTCGATGAACTGCATTCGCACATAGGTATTCCTCTTGTCAAGATGGGTTAGGGCAGTGTGCAGTGTGGTTGAGATTGCATCGTCTGTGGACCTATTTGGGCGGGAAGCAAATTGGAGTGGGTCTAGGGTGTCAGGTAGGGTGGAGGTGATATGGTCCTTGACTAGTCTCTCAAAGCACTTCATGATGACGGAAGTGAGTGCTACGGGGCGGTAGTCATTTAGCTCAGTTACCTTAGCTTTCTTGGGAACAGGAACAATGGTGGCCCTCTTGAAGCATGTGGGAACAACAGACTGGGATAGGGATTGATTGAATATGCCCGTAAACACACCAGCCAGCTGGTCTGCGCATGCTCTGAGGGCACGGCTGGGGATGCCGTCTGGGCCTGCAGCCTTGCGAGGGTTGATACGTTTAAATGTTTTCCTCACGTCGGCTGCAGTGAAGGAGAGTCCGCATGTTTTAGTTGCGGGCCGTGTCAGTGGCACTGTAGTGGAGATTCTTGTTTTAGTTTCTGTCTGTAGGCAGGGATCAACAAAATGAAGTCGTGGTCAGCTTTTCCGAAAGGAGAGCGGGGCAGGGCCTTATATGCGTCGCGGAAGTTGGAATTAGCAATGATCCAAGGTTTTTCCAGCCCTGGTTGCGCAATCGATATGCTGATAAAATTTAGGGAGTCTTGTTTTTAGATTAGCCTTGTTAAAATCCCCAGCTACAATGAATGCAGCCTCCGGATATATGGATTCCAGTTGGCAAAGAGTCAAATAAAGTTCGTTCAGAGCCATCGATGTGTCTGCTTGGGGGGAATATATACGGCTGTGATTATAATCTAAGAGAATTCCCTTGGTAGATAATTCTGTTGACATTTGATTGTGAGGAATTCTAAATCAGGTGAACAGAAGGACTTGAGTTCCTGTATGTTGTTGTGGCAACACCACGTCACGTTAACCATGAAGCCGCCCCTCTTCTTACCAGAAAGATGTTTGTTTCTGTCGGCGCGATGCGTGGAGAAACCAGCTGGCGCCGACTCCGATAGTGTCTCTCCAGTGAGCCATGTTTCTGTGAAGCAAAGAACGTTACAGTCTCTGATGTCCCTCTGGAATGCTACCCTTGCTCGGATTTCATCAACCTTGTTGTCAAGAGACTGGACATTGGCGAGGAGAATGCTAGGGAGTGGTGCACGATGTCTGACCAGAAGACCGCTTCGTTTTCCCCTTTTACGAAGTCGTTTTTTGGGGTCGCCGGCTGGGATCCATTCCGTTGTCCTGGGTGAAAGGCAGAACACAGGATCCGCTTCGCGAAAGTCATATTCTTGGTCGTACTGATGGTGAGTTGACGCTGCTCTTATGTTCAGTACCAATATAAGAAATAACATTTACATTTACATTTAAGTCATTTAGTAGACGCTCTTATCCAGAGCGACTTACAAATTGGTGCATTCACCTTATGAAAACAAAAAACTGCATCGTTTCCTAGGAACGTGAAGCGAGGCGGCCATCTCTGTCGGCGCCGGAAGTGCACAAAGAAACAGGCGGGCCGGCTGTCTAATAAAGCCCAACTAATGATTCCCTAACAGGTGCTAACAATAAACATACAAGGAGGGGGAGGAAAGACAATCAGTGGCAGCTAATAGGCCGGCGGCGATGACCGCCGAGCGCCACCCTCGGTCGGACTCGTGACACATCAGTAAAAGGGGCAATAAGGGATCACGTCATCATATCCACAGTAATCTTTATCATCATCATCATCATCATGTTAAAAACTTACTTGTTATTCTCCTGGGAGATTTAGAGACGGTTGGACAGGCTGGCCAGGAAAGCCTCTATTTTGACACCTGAGATAGAGAGAAAGGGAGTAAGATTGTTTAATGCTATAAGTAATCAATTGGAGGGGGCCTCCCAGGTGTATGTGGGAGTCCTAACCGCAATCCTAACTTTAACCATTAGTTGGGAAGATGCAAAACTGACCCAAGATCCACATCTAGGGCCAACTTCACCCTACACCTATGTGGGCGTAAGATGTTTGAGTGCACCACGTGTGGGTACCTCTAGATGTTGCCGATGGAGATGTCCCGGAGCTGTTCATACGTGGACGACTGGTCCTTCCTGTGAGACAGGATGTTGAAGGTGGACTGAGAATGCTCCTCAGTCAGGTTAATCCTGATCTCTGTCGCCACTTCGAGAGAGCGCAGGAGAGAGAGAGAGATATCAAAAATGTCGAAATAAAAAATGTCTCAAGATATAATAGCAGACTAGTAGATGTAGTACTGTAATAGTGAGTTGTTACATACTGTATGGCTTTTGCCAACTGGAATCAATAACTTAAACTGTGTATCGATCTGTTCAGACATGGAATATGCTCCACTGAAGCGGGACAGCTCAACAGGAAATGGGATTGGCACGTGACACAGTTCTCAGCAGAACATGTAGCCTATGTAACAACCCAACATGTCATTTAGTAATTAGATTACAGCATCTGTAATTTGGTTCTTCCTGTCCTGTACAGACTTGGCTGTGATGATTTGGCTTTCCATTGCAAATACTTTACTTGAAATGATGGTGATATGTCATTGTTTTACATGATATGTTGTTGTTTTAGGTTAACGCACTGATTTGTAAGTCACCCTGGACAATAGCATATGATAAATAGTGGATTTATATTGTGGAGATTTTGGGAACAACAGTCCCAGCACCAACACCTCTGAGTTTTTCCCAACGTGCCCGACAGGCAACTTATACTGTGTGATTAATGAATGTCTGAAAGGCATCTGCTGCGCGGTCAGACTGTTCCAAACTCTAATTCACATATAAGAGATGGTAATTAGTCGTCCTGTAACTGGTAGATATAAATCCACTCTTAAATGTTTTGGTAGTGTATGGCGTTGGTAGTCATGGTTACCTGGGTTGTACTGGCTATGGTATTTGTAGAACTTGACGAGGACCGAAAGTCTCTGTGCAATGTGGTAGCCGAGTGGGCTGCTACTGGAAATCTCTCACACAGGCATCCTAGACCTTACAGACAGACAGACACCGAGAGAGATCAGAGTGGGCTACTACTGGGCGTGGACCCCAACAGAGATCATTGTGGCGCTATATCAGCATTTTTTCATGCTGGGGTCAGGAAGCTTTGGAACATAAATCATTTTTTTTGTCCTGCGGATTTTTGAAATGGCTGTCTTTCTGTTTGAATGAGTTTTCTATTGTATTACAAGCACCTCTTATATACCTCACTATTCACAAACTGTCATATGCTAATTTTTGCTGCTTCAAGTTCTAGCCTATACTCTTCTCTCTTTTGTTGGGCATGTGAGATAAAATGTGCCTCTGTATGGTCTCAATTAAATAGCCTCTAGGCTTTATGGGCGCAATAGCATGACGAAGTTGTCTTGTCAAGGGAAGTAGCTTCCTATGATAAGCTATAGTTGAGGCTCCAACATTGACTGAATATCAATAATGCATTTGTCTACGCCTGCAAATCGTCCTGCTCCTAAACGCTATGCAAGATTGTTTTCTAAAGGGTTGTCTTTCTGTTTTGCATACCTTTTCTATTGTATTAAAATCACCTCTTTATCTCAATATTCACAAAACTAATTGACGAATTCTTGCTGCTTCAAGTTCAGGAGCCCACCTCCAGTCTTTTGCCAGGCATGTGAGAACAGGTGCACCTATCCTATTATGTATGTCCGAGAGCTTCTGGTCAGCGGGGTGGTGGCATAGGGATCCTTCTCTCTCCCATGTGGTCATTCTCTCTTTCTCCCCTTACCCATCTGTCTATCGCCTCCTTTGAATTTCATGCTGTCACAGTTACCAGCCCTTTCAAGCTTAACATCCTTATCATTTATCGCCCTCCAGGTCCCCTCGGAGAGTTCATCAATGAGCTTGATGCCTTGATAAGCTCCTTTCCTGAGGACGGCTCACCTCTCACAGTTCTGGGCGACTTTAACCTCCCCACGTCTACCTTTGACTCATTCCTCTCTGCCTCCTTCTTTCCACTCCTCTCCTCTTTTGACCTCACCCTCTCACCTTCCCCCCCTACTCACAAGGCAGGCAATACGCTCGACCTCATCTTTACTGGATGCTGTTCTTCCACTAACCTCATTGCAACTCCCCTCCAAGTCTCCGACCACTACCTTGTATCCTTTTCCCTCTCGCTCTCATCCAACACTTCCCACACTGCCCCTACTCGGATGGTATCGCGCCGTCCCAACCTTCGCTCTCTCTCCCCCGCTACTCTCTCCTCTTCCATCCTATCATCTCTTCCCTCTGCTCAAACCTTCTCCAACCTATCTCCTGATTCTGCCTCCTCAACCCTCCTCTCCTCCCTTTCTGCATCCTTTGACTCTCTATGTCCCCTATCTTCCAGGCCGGCTCGGTCCTCCCCTCCCGCTCCGTGGCTTGACGACTCAATGCGAGCTCACAGAACAGGGCTCCGGAAGGCCGAGCGGAAATGGAGGAAAACTCGCCTCCCTGCGGACCTGGCATCCTTTCACTCCCTCCTCTCTACATTTTCCTCCTCTGTCTCTGCTGCTAAAGCCACTTTCTACCACTCTAAATTCCAAGCATCTGCCTCTAACCCTAGGAAGCTCTTTGCCACATTCTCCTCCCTCCTGAATCCTCCTCCCCCTCCCCCCTCCCTCTCTGCAGATGACTTCGTCAACCATTTTGAAAAGAAGATCGACGACATCCGATCCTCGTTTGCTAAGTCAAACAACACCGCTGGTTCTGCTCACACTGCCCTACCCTGTGCTCTGACCTCTTTCTCCCCTCTCTCCAGATGAAATCTCGCGTCTTGTGACGGCCGGCCGCCCAACAACCTGCCCGCTCGACCCTATCCCCTCCTCTCTTCTCCAGACCATTTCCGGAGACCTTCTCCCTTACCTCACCTCGCTCATCAACTTATCCCTGACCGCTGGCTACGTCCCTTCCGTCTTCAAGAGAGCGAGAGTTGCACCCCTTCTGAAAAAACCTACACTCGATCCCTCCGATGTCAACAACTACAGACCAGTATCCCTTCTTTCTTTTCTCTTCAAAACTCTTGAACGTGCCGTCCTTGGTCAGCTCTCCCGCTATCTCTCTCAGAATGACCTTCTTGATCCAAATCAATCAGGTTTCAAGACTAGTCATTCAACTGAGACTGCTCTTCTCTGTATCACGGAGGCGCTCCGCACCGCTAAAGCTAACTCTCTCTCCTCTGCTCTCATCCTTCTAGACCTATCGGCTGCCTTCGATACTGTGAACCATCAGATCCTCCTCTCCACCCTCTCCGAGTTGGGCATCTCCGGCGCGGCCCACGCTTGGATTGCGTCCTACCTGACAGGTCGCTCCTACCAGGTGGCGTGGCGAGAATCTGTCTCCTCACCACGCGCTCTCACCACTGGTGTCCCCCAGGGCTCTGTTCTAGGCCCTCTCCTATTCTCGCTATACACCAAGTCACTTGGCTCTGTCATAACCTCACATGGTCTCTCCTATCATTGCTATGCAGACGACACACAATTAATCTTCTTCTTTCCCCTTCTGATGACCAGGTGGCGAATCGCATCTCTGCATGTCTGGCAGACATATCAGTGTGGATGACGGATCACCACCTCAAGCTGAACTTCGGCAAGACGGAGCTGCTCTTCCTCCCGGGGAAGGACTGCCCGTTCCATGATCTCGCCATCACGGTTGACAACTCCATTGTGTCCTCCTCCCAGAGCGCTAAGAACCTTGGCGTGATCCTGGACAACAAACTGTCGTTCTCAACTAACATCAAGGCGGTGGCCCGTTCCTGTAGGTTCATGCTCTACAACATCCGCAGAGTACGACCCTGCCTCACACAGGAAGCGGCGCAGGTCCTAATCCAGGCACTTGTCATCTCCCGTCTGGATTACTGCAACTCGCTGTTGGCTGGGCTCCCTGCCTGTGCCATTAAACCCCTACAACTCATCCAGAACGCCGCAGCCCGTCTAGTGTTCAACCTTCCCAAGTTCTCTCACGTCACCCCGCTCCTCCGCTCTCTCCACTGGCTTCCAATTGAAGCTCGCATCCGCTACAAGACCATGGTGCTCAGAGACCTCCAGGCTCTGATCAGGCCCTACACCCAAATAAGGGCACTGCGTTCATCCACCTCTGGCCTGCTCGCCTCCCTACCACTGAGGAAGTACAGTTCCCGCTCAGCTCAGTCAAAACTGTTCGCTGCTCTGGCTCCCCAATGGTGGAACAAACTCCCTCACGACGCCAGGACAGCGGAGTCAATCACCACCTTCCGGAGACACCTGAAACCCCACCTCTTTAAGGAACACCTAGGATAGGATAAAAACCCCCCTTAAAATATTTAGATGCACTATTGTAAAGTGGTTGTTCCACTGGATGTCATAAGGTGAATGCACCAATTTGTAAGTCGCTCTGGATAAGAGCGTCTGCTAAATGACTTAAATGTAAATGTAAATGTATTCTCAGTTAAATAGCCTGTAGGCTGCACGGACGGAGAAGCATGGCACAGTTGTCTTTCGAAGAAATCTATGTAGTATATATATATATATATATATATATATATATATATATTATTACTATATATTATTATTATTATTATATATTATTACTTCCGGCGCCGACAGAGATGGCCGCCTCGCTTCGCGTTCCTAGGAAACTATGCAGTTTTTTGTGTTATTTCTTACATTAGTACCTAAGGTCATCTTAGGTTTCATTACATACAGTCGAGAAGAACTACTGAATATAAGATCAGCGTCAACTCACCATCAGTACGACCAAGAATATGTTTTTCGCGACGCGGATCCTGTGTTCTGCCTTTCAAACAGGACAACGGAATGGATCCCATGCAGCGACCCAAAAAAACGACTCCGAAAAAGAGGGAAACGAGGCGGTCTTCTGGTCAGACTCCGGAGACGGGCACATCGTGCACCACTCCCTAGCATTCTTCTCGCCAATGTCCAGTCTCTTGACAACAAGGTTGATGAAATCCGAGCAAGGGTAGCATTCCAGAGGGACATCAGAGACTGTAACGTTCTTTGCTTCATGGAAACATGGCTCACTGGAGAGACGCTATCCGAGGCGGTGCAGCCAGCGGGTTTCTCCACGCATCGCGCCGACAGAAACAAACATCTTTCTGGTAAGAAAAGGGGCGGGGGCGTATGCCTTATGGCTAACGAGACATGGTGGGATGAAAGAAACATACAGGAACTCAAATCGTTCTGTTCACCTGATTTAGAATTCCTCACAATCAAATGTAGACCTTATCTACCAAGAGAATTCTCTTCGATTATAATCACAGCCGTATATATCCCCCCCCAAGCAGACACATCGATGGCTCTGAACAAACTTTATTTGACTCTTTGCAAACTGGAATCCATTTATCCGGAGGCTGCATTCATTGTAGCTGGGGATTTTAACAAGGCTAATCTGAAAACAAGACTCCCTAAATTTTATCAGCATATCGATTGCGCAACCAGGGGTGGAAAAACCTTGGATCATTGTTACTCTAACTTCCGCGACGCATATAAGGCCCTGCCCCGCCCCCCTTTCGGAAAAGCTGACCACGACTCCATTTTGTTGATCCCTGCCTACAGACAGAAACTAAAACAAGAGGCTCCCACGCTGAGGTCTGTCCAACGCTGGTCCGACCAAGCTGACTCCACACTCCAAGACTGCTTCCATCACGTGGACTGGGATATGTTTCGTATTGCGTCAGATAACAATATTGACGAATACGCTGATTCGGTGTGCGAGTTCATTAGAACGTGCGTTGAAGATGTCGTTCCCATAGCAACGATTAAAACATTCCCTAACCAGAAACCGTGGATTGATGGCAGCATTCGCGTGAAACTGAAAGCGCGAACCACTGCTTTTAATCAGGGCAAGGTGACTGGCAACATGACCGAATACAAACAGTGCAGCTATTCCCTCCGCAAGGCTATCAAACAAGCTAAGCGTCAGTACAGAGACAAAGTAGAATCTCAATTCAACGGCTCAGACACAAGAGGCATGTGGCAGGGTCTACAGTCAATCACGGACTACAAGAAGAAATCCAGCCCAGTCACGGACCAGGATGTCTTGCTCCCAGGCAGACTAAATAACTTTTTCGCCCGCTTTGAGGACAATACAGTGCCACTGACACGGCCTGCAACGAAAACATGCGGTCTCTCCTTCACTGCAGCCGAGGTGAGTAAGACATTTAAACGTGTTAACCCTCGCAAGGCTGCAGGCCCAGACGGCATCCCCAGCCGCGCCCTCAGAGCATGCGCAGACCAGCTGGCCGGTGTGTTTCTATGGACATATTCAATCAAGTCTGCTGTTCCCACATGCTTCAAGAGGGCCACCATTGTTCCTGTTCCCAAGAAAGCTAAGGTAACTGAGCTAAACGACTACCGCCCCGTAGCACTCACTTCCATCATCATGAAGTGCTTTGAGAGACTAGTCAAGGACCATATCACCTCCACCCTACCTGACACCCTAGACCCACTCCAATTTGCTTACCGCCCAAATAGGTCCACAGACGATGCAATCTCAACCACACTGCACACTGCTCTAACCCATCTGGACAAGAGGAATACCTATGTGAGATTGCTGTTCATCGACTACAGCTCGGCATTCAACACCATAGTACCCTCCAAGCTCGTCATCAAGCTCTAGACCCTGGGTCTCGACCCCGCCCTGTGCAACTGGGTACTGGACTTCCTGACGGGCCGCCCCCAGGTGGTGAGGGTAGGCAACAACATGATCCTCAACACTGGGGCCCCACAAGCGTGCGTTCTGAGCCCTCTCCTGTACTCCCTGTTCACCCACGACTGCGTGGCCACGCACGCCTCCAACTCAATCATCAAGTTTGCGGACGACACAACAGTGGTAGGCTTGATTACCAACAACGACGAGACGGTCTACAGGGAGGAGGTGAGGGCCCTCGGAGTGTGGTGTCAGGAAAATAACCTCACACTCAACGTCAACAAAACTAAGGAGACGATTGTGGACTTCAGGAAACAGCAGAGGGAACACCCCCCTATCCACATCGATGGAACAGTAGTGGAGAGGGTAGCAAGTTTTAAGTTCCTCGGCATACACATCACAGACAAACTGAATTGGTCCACTCACAAAGACAGCATCGTGAAGAAGGCGCAGCAGCGCCTCTTCAACCTCAGGAGGCTGAAGAAATTTGGCTTGTCACCAAAAGCACTCACAAACTTCTACAGATGCACAATCGAGAGCATCCTCGCGGGCTGTATCACCGCCTGGTACAGCAACTGCTCCGCCCACAACCGTAAGGCTCTCCAGAGGGTAGTGAGGTCTGCACAACGCATCACCGGGGGCAAACTACCTGCCCTCCAGGACACCTACACCACCCGATGTTACAGGAAGGCCATAAAGATCATCAAGGACATCAACCCCCCGAGCCACTGCCTGTTCACCCCGCTATCATCCAGAAGGCGAAGTCAGTACAGGTGCATCAAAGCTGGGACCGAGAGACTGAAAAACAGCTTCTATCTCAAGGCCATCAGACTGTTAAACAGCCACCACTAACATTGAGTGGCTGCTGCCAACACACTGACACTGACTCAACTCCAGCCACTTTAATAATGGGAATTGATGGGAAATGATGTAAATATATCACTAGCCACTTTAAACAATGCTACCTTATATAATGTTACTTACCCTACATTATTCATCTCATATGCATACGTATATACTGTACTCTATATCATCGACTGCATCCTTATGTAATACATGTATCACTAGCCACTTTAACTATGCCACTTTGTTTACATACTCATCTCATATGTATATACTGTACTCGATACCATCTACTGTATCTTGCCTATGCTGCTCTGTACCATCAGTCATTCATATATCCTTATGTACATATTCTTTATCCCCTTACACTTGTGTCTATAAGGTAGTAG
The DNA here is from genome assembly GCF_021184085.1 of Oncorhynchus gorbuscha. Classification (NCBI taxonomy): domain Eukaryota; kingdom Metazoa; phylum Chordata; class Actinopteri; order Salmoniformes; family Salmonidae; genus Oncorhynchus; species Oncorhynchus gorbuscha. The sequence continues at coordinate 35,444,776 of NC_060176.1, read as the reverse complement.
TTTTGGAATTGTTAGCTAGATTACTTGTTGGTTATTACTGCATTGTCGGAACTAGAAGCACAAGCATTTCGCTACACTCGCATTAACATCTGCTAAACATGTGTATGTGACAAATAAAATTAGATTTGATTTGATATTTGATTTGATATATCTATGTAGTATTTAAGTTGACTGGAAATAATTATGAATAACACATGTATTTTTATTCTGTCTGCCAATCGTCCCGCTCCTAAAAAATGTAGCTCAAAACGTAGCTCACTCAAGTCAAGTGCAATTATTCTATTTTCTATCTAGCCTATTGGCTGACATAGCCCAACAATACAGATAGCCTAAGATAAATGGGCCATGTGAGAATCTCAGGTATTTTTTGGGGCTATTTTTGCGTATTTTGATCTTGCCTATATGGCACAAAATTGCTTGGCCTGGGCTGCCAAGCAAGCTTTCTTACATATATGCCTAAAATAACATTTGCAGGACTGAGGTCGGGTTCAGGACCAGTTCTTGCTGGAGCGGGTGGGAGTCGGACAAGAAGTCAGGGAGAGCAGGTGGTGCGTGATGAAAAGCTGCGGAAGCGGGATGAAGAAATTAGTCCTGCCCTAACCATACAGACTGACACAAAGCAGAGGGGCCGACTACCGGAAACCTCTCAAAAAAGATGTCTCAGAACCTAAAGACATACACAGAGCAGAGCGAGCAGAGCCATGACAGGAGGAGGGACAGGGAGACGGGAAAGGAGGAGGGACAGGGAGTGGGGAAAGGAGGAGGGACAGGGAGTGGGAAAAGGAGGAGGGACAGGGAGTGGAGAAAGGAGGAGGGACAGGGAGTGGGGAAAGGAGGATGGACAAGGAGTGGGAAAAGGAGGAAGGACAGGGAGTGGGGAAAGGAGGAGGGACAGGGAGTGGAGAAAGGAGGAGGGACAGGGAGTGGGAAAAGGAGGAGGGACAGGGAGTGGAGAAAGGAGGAGGGACAGGGAGTGGGGAAAGGAGGAGGGACAGGGAGTGTCGAAAGGAGGAGGTGGAGTACATTACCTGTAGACAGCAGATGATGACAGCAGATGTGCGCAATGATGACTTTACTGGAGGTCTTGGACTGCAGCTTCTTGGATAGTTTGGTGCACAGGTTCTCAGCTCCTACGAGTGTAAAGGGAGGAAAGAGGAGGTAGGCAGCAGTTGTTAAAGCCCCGGATCTCTAGGGGCACTGAAATAGTGGCCCATGACCATGGAAGGCCCACCAGGACATGTCCCTTTTTAACGTTCAAGCATGAATGCTGTTGTCAAAATGATGGATGATTATCAAACTCTGTCTGTATGGCTCTGACCTGTTGACAACATTATGCGATGTCAATGATGTAATAACACATAAGGCAAGAATGAAGTTATCAACATTGTTATAGCTAATGAATTACCTTGCTCGTCTTTGACAGCCCACACCGCGAGGTCCACGCAGGCCACGTTGGCCTGGCCAAGGAGCTTGAGGGCGTTGGGCTCCCCCGGCAGCCCCCTTGCATCATGGAGCACCATCTGCAGCTCAGATTGGCTGCTGCTGAACTCCAACACAAAGTTATACACCTCCCTGAGGAATCCCAGAACACAGTTATTGCACTGCTATTGCACATGAAAAAAAAGCACATATAATAAATCGTAATTTACCTGCCTTACAAACCCTTGCTGCAGGGCTGAGAACACAGTTATTAATGCACTTTAAAGGATTGCTTTACCCAAATCCATTTAATCTTATTGATACCTACATAGAGGTCTACCTACAGTATGGATCCAGGGATTCGCTACAGCTTAGCATTAGCATAATTAAGTGCTAAACATTTTTCCTCACAACCTGTTTTATATAGTTTTAAAGAGATTCAAACAAATCCCCACCTCTGTGGCATCCTGTGTTTTCAGGAAGTAATCAGACACAAAGCTCTTCACCTGCACACATCCGTTTAGAATGCACATTTAACATTTACATTTAAGTCATTTAGCAGACGCTCTTATCCAGAGCGACTTACAAATTGGTGCATTCACCTTATGACATCCAGTGGAACAGTCACTTTACAATAGTGCATCTAAATCTTAAAGGGGGGGGGGGGTGAGAAGGATTACTTTATCCTATGCTAGGTATTCCTTAAAGAGGTGGGGTTTCAGGTGTCTCCGGAAGGTGGTGATTGACTCCGCTGTCCTGGCGTCGTGAGGGAGTTTGTTCCACCATTGGGGGGGCCAGAGCAGCGAACAGTTTTGACTGGGCTGAGCGGGAACTGTACTTCCTCATCGGTAGGGAGGCGAGCAGGCCAGAGGTGGATGAACGCAGTGCCCTTGTTTGGGTGTAGGGCCTGATCAGAGCCTGGAGGTACTGAGGTGCCGTTCCCCTCACAGCTCCGTAGGCAAGCACCATGGTCTTGTAGCGGATGCGAGCTTCAACTGGAAGCCAGTGGAGAGAGCGGAGGAGCGGGGTGACGTGAGAGAACTTGGGAAGGTTGAACACCAGACGGGCTGCGGCGTTCTGGATGAGTTGTAGGGGTTTAATGGCACAGGCAGGGAGCCCAGCCAACAGCGAGTTGCAGTAATCCAGACGGGAGATGACAAGTGCCTGGATTAGGACCTGCGCCGCTTCCTGTGTGAGGCAGGGTCGTACTCTGCAGATGTTGTAGAGCATGAACCTACAGGAACGGGCCACCGCCTTGATGTTAGTTGAGAACGACAGGGTGTTGTCCAGGATCACGCCAAGGTTCTTAGCGCTCTGGGAGGAGGACACAATGGAGTTGTCAACCGTGATGGCGAGATCATGGAACGGGCAGTCCTTCCCCGGGAGGAAGAGCAGCTCCGTCTTGCCGAGGTTATGCAGGTTATGCAGGGCATGTAATACCTGACCTATGGCCATATGTGTTTCATGTAATTTAGATTTTTTTATGTTGATTTGTTTCAGTGTCATACACCATTTGGTGCCCAGCCCATATGGGTTTACAAGAGAACTATTCATCAAGTACTTGTTCATGAAAACACAAACAATAATGTAGGCACTAGGGATGGGGGTGTGAGCAATGCGAGCCTGGACAGATGAGATGTAGTCATAGTTTGTGGGCTTTTGTAAGTTGTTTGTGTGTTTAAGTTTGTATATGGAGTAAAATAAATAAATAAATAAATATATATATATATATAAAATATAGCTGCAAGCAGCAATACCGGGTTCCAGCTGTGGGACCACTCTGCCAACTTCAGGACAAATTGGACACATCACCCTAAAAATGAGCTACTTCTGCACTGTTTACCACGCTTGCCAAATATCAGAACTCAAAATCAAACTGAACATGCAATATGCTTCTGGTGTATTTTGGACAATTATTTATGATGTTTAATACTTTAAACGTCTTCTTCTCCAGAACTGCTGGACCGATCGGCACCAAATTTGGTATAGGATGGATATGGATGCACATCTGTGAAATAAATATTTTAGGGATTGTAGCTAAACAATATGAGCCAATGAACTTGCATCAATGGTTTTTGCTGTCAAACACTATACTTTAGCTCGATTCAGATCCTTGAGCATGTGTTCCAAATTTCCTCCCTGTGAGTCAAACAGCTCAAGATATATAAAAATGTTCCGTTATAGTGCCTCCATGTGTTCGATACGGAGGTGTTTTTATATGTTGTGTCTTGACAGTGTTTGAAACATCTGTACCAAGCTTTGTTACGATACGAATATCCGTGACTGATTTATTGGCATTTATGTGCCAGGTCATGCCCATTATTGGTCAATAGAGGACATGTTGTTTTTGGTAGAAGTCTGGAAAATATTGCGTTGTGAGACCTTGGTCCATAGATGCCACCTATGAACTGTTGTGTAGATCGGTCATTAGGTGCCAGAGGAGTAGCTTTTAAGCATTTTTCATCAAATAAAAGATTGCAAAAAATCCATAATGGCGGACCTTAGGGGTCCTTCAGCAAATTTGTTCCTTGTCAGTAGAGTACCGAATTTCATGACTCTAGATCACAGGGAGTGTGGGGTGTGAGCTTTCAAAGTTATCATTTTCAATCGTTTGCGATAGCGCCGCCATGTGGCCAGTTGGCATGGCATTGCATGAGAGGGTGTTGCTCATGGCCCTTTACCATCATAAATGTGCATCCCCCTAGGTCTTATTATCTCACGATAATTTTTTTTCTTCTCACAATAATGGCAGAATAGGTATAGTTATAACAGTCATTAAAGCTGCAAGCAGCAATGCAGGGGTTGAAGCAATGTGCCACCATTAGGACAAATTGGACACACCACCCTAGGATGAACTACTTCTGTATTCCTTGCGATGCTTGCGAAATATCAGAACTCAACATCAAACATTGCATTCAATATGCCTTTGATGTATTTTGGACGATTTGTAATGATTGTAACAATTTGAAACACCTTTTTCTCCAGAACCTTCCCCCCAAAAATGTATGCATTCCAGCAAAGCCACTACACAACGTTAAACAATACATTGATTGCACCATAAAGGTGACAAACTGTGCCCACAAACTGTTAGGACCTACATAAAGCTATCACAAACAGCAGAGTCCCAACAGCAGTCCCAACACCTTACCACTGCTACACCCGGCTATCAGCGGAGCCTTGTCTGGCAGCGAAACAGTTAATTCAGACTCATTTTCTGCCTTTAAAAAAAGCATAGCTGATATGGCTGACTTGCTTAAACAAATGTGGTTTCTACTGACAATTGAGATGTACAAACTATGGCATAAGGGGACGATGAGGGGCCAAGAGGCAATCCATAATTTAGATTCCGATATTAATGAGCGAGCTAGGACAGACGTTGTAAATAACTATTTGTTCAGCACTTTTGAAATGTACAGCGACAGAATACAGAACATGGGCCGTTCTTACAGTATTCTCCCTGTACACCAAGTCAGAACCATAGGATAAATAAAGGGGGCATATAAGCAGACAATGAAAGCTCTTACAACATTTGATGATGACATTTCTATAAAACAGGCTATAGGCTAAATGTGGACCACCAAGTCAGAACAGTAGGCTAAATTATGATGAGGAAAGGGACCAAATTATTAGGGGGGGGGCACATGGGCTACGAACAGTTCACCACATAGCATACACTTAGTATTTCTTCTTAGCTACAGTATACCTATCTAACTGGCATATTATATAATGTATGTAGCAGTATACAAGAATTGTCTTGTTTTACTGTGCTCACTTGAACTGGAAGGTGGCACGGCGGTCCTTCACTGGCAAACTTTGTCATCAAACTTTGTCATCAAAGTCTGGCATTCTCTGGATTTATGGTACTTTCAAGACAACTGTGAACTCTGGAAAAAAAACTAGGTTGAATCATGACATCAGTGATCTTCAGGTCGAAGCTCTCGAAAGAGGCCAGAGTTCCCAACTTGGAATTCCGGATTGAATGACCGTTCAAAACGTATTTTCCCTGTCAGAGCTCTTTTTTATCAGATTTTCAAGTTGTCTTGAACTCAGTCTTTGATTTCACAGTTCCGAGTTTCCAGTTGTTTTGAACATGGATTGACAGCATGGCCAATATTGAATGATTATCCTTTTAAGCTTGGAAAAGAGACCCTTACAAAAGTCTCTCTCATCTTAGTGTGCCAGAGCGCAAAATAACTGATTTGTTTTTGAACGTTCAACACCCATTGAATATGTCCAGTGTCAGTAAACATCGGCAACAAAGTGTAATTAAAATGTTGCAGCAGCACAACTACAGTCACCAACGCTCTGGATAACATGAAAACTGCCTAACCAGCTCTGCTAGGGAGAGTAAAAAGGTCAGAGTGGGAACTTGACTGTGGTTGTGAGGTCAGAGCTTTCAGAACAACCCTACTTACAGTGGGGCAAAAAAGTATTTAGTCAGCCACCAATTGTGCAAGTTCTCCCACTTAAAAAGATGAGAGAGGCATGTCATTTTCATCATAGGTACACTTCAACTATGACAGACACAATGAGAAGAAAAAAAATCCAGAAAACCACATTGTAGGATTTTTAATTAATTTATTTGCAAATTATGGTGGAAAATAAGTATTTGGTAAATAACAAAAGTTTATCTCAATACTTTGTTATATACCCTTTGCTGGCAATGACAGAGGTCAAACGTTTTCTGTAAGTCTTCACAAGGTTTTTACACACTATTGCTGGTATTTTGGTCCATTCCTCTATGCAGATCTCCTTTAGAGCAGTGATGTTTTGGGGCTGTTGCAGGGCAACACGGACTTTCAACTCCCTCCAAAGATTTTCTATGGGGTTGAGATCTGGAGACTGGCTAGGCGACTCCAGGACCTTGAAATTCTTCTTACGAAGCCACTCCTTACGAAGCCACTCCTTTGTTGCCCTCCAAACACGACGAGTTGAGTTTTTACCAAAAAGTTATATTTTGGTTTCATCTGACCATATGACATTCTCCCGATCTTCTTCTGGATCATCAAAATGCTCTCTAGCAAACTTCAGACGGGCCTGTTCATGTACTGGCTTAAGCAGGGGGATACGTCTCGCACCACAGGATTTGAGTCCCTGGCAGCGTAGTGTGTTACTGATGGCTTTGATACTTTGGTCCCAGATCTCTGCAGGTCATTCACTAGGTCCCCCCATGTGGTTCTGGGATTTTTGCTCACCGTTCTTGTGATCGTTTTGACCCCACTGGGTGAGATCTTGCTTGGAGCCCCAGATCGAGGGAGATTATCAGTGGTCTTGTATGTCTTCCATTTCCTACTAATTGCTCCCACAGTTGATTTCTTCAAACCAAGCTGCTTACCTATTGCAGATGCAGTCTCCCCAGCCTGGTGCAGGTCTACAATTTTGTTTCTGGTGTCCTTTGACAGCCCTTTGGTCTTGGCCATAGTGGAGTTTGGAGTGTGACTGTTTGAGGTTGTGGACAGGTGTCTTTTATACTGATAACAAGTTCAAACAGGTGCCATTAATACAGGTAACGAGTGGAGGACAGTGGAGCCTCTTAAAGAAGAAGTTACGGGTCTGTGAGAGCCAGAAATCTTGCTTGTTTGTAGGTGACCAAATACTTATTTTCCACCATAATTTGCAAATAAATTCATAAAAAATCCTACAATGTGATTTTCTGGATTTGTTTTCTCATTTTGTCTGTCATAGTTGAAGTGTACCTATGATGAAAATTACAGGCCTCTCATCTTTTTAAGTGGGAGAACTTGCACAATTGGTGGATGACTAAATACGTTTTTGCCCCACTGTATTGGCCAGAGCGTTCAGTGTGCTCTCTGAACACGAAACACTCGGAATTACGAATGGACAATCTGACAGCACAGTTGCAGTCACCAATGCTCTGGATAACATAACAGCCTAACAAACCCTGCGTAATAATGTTCAGTGAGCTGTTCTCTCTCTCTTAGGTGTCTTGAAGTAGCTGGCAAATTAGTACACAATGGTCAGATCAACCCTTACAATGCTGAATGGGTGTAGACAAAGAATGGTTCTCCAATAGTAGTACCAAAACATTGAAACACGGTTTTCTCAAAAGTGAGTTTACAAGTTGATCAACTTTCAAAGCAGAATTACTTTCCAATTGTTTGTAGCTATGTCTCAACTTTATCCAATGTAAAAAACAGAAATTCAATAATTGTTGCTACATAAGACCGAATCCAGGTGGTGAGTCACATTTACCATTGAAAAAAAAAAAGTTTCGGTCTGCTTAAGGGGGTGGCTCTCCCATAGGCAGCAATGCACTAGCAACTGGGTCTGGTCTGCTTAGTTCAGTGACTCTATATGAACCAGAAAAAACTAGCGATTCGGATTTCTCATGTCCTTTTCCATCTCTGGTAAAGCTAACTAGCTAAATTGCCATACATGTTTAATGCTTTTCGACTTGTCCCCAAATTAATGTAATTGGTTTATAGTTTGTTTTGATATTTTAACCTGCGTGTTGTGATCGCGTTTGGTGGAGGGGGGACAAAATAAATGTATGCACGATAGCGCAGCAGCAGGTTTGGGTTCCGTGTAAAACATTAGGGGAACGTTACAGGTAACATTATAAATACGTTCTCTCCCTATACCTGTTAGCTGGGAATGCAGGGAGTTGTGCAATTACAGCATTCTATCGGACACATTTACTTTAAAACCATTGTTCCTATAAGTTATGTATAATTGTGGGTAATATCGGATTCTATATTTAATCATGTTGTTTCAAAGCCAATTGACAGCTTCGAACAATTACGTTTCCCTTCACGACGGCATGTTTAGCCAAAACATGGCTTGTGCAATAAGGAGGTGCATCTTGGGATATGTAGTAAGTAATTTAGGGACATACCTCCAATTCTAAATGCTTTAACCATCAAAACACAACAAGGACCATGATGCTGCTCGAAATTGCGCATGGATATTGCAGACAGCTGATGACCATAAAGAATGATAGCGGCATCTTATGGCCAAAATACTTTATTAGCGCCAATGAGTGCTTCCACCATTTTAATGTGGTCAACTGGGTGGGAATTCAATTTCATTGGCTGAACCCTCCTGGTGACCCTGTTGTAGTCATGTCCAACCGGGTCCTCATAGTGATCAGCCAGTCATGAAGAAGAAAATGGACCTCTTCACATTGGAGATAGTCTAATGGCGCTGCCACAGACGCTATAATGGAACAGATACAAAAAATATTTGTCCTCTATCTAGCTCTATGCTGATAACTCATCTAATATGCTAGCTACTTCGCTGAAATAAAAGGTACCTGAAAACTGCGAGCGAACCACCACTGGAGCCATTTGAGGAGAGAGTGATAAAGTAAAATGTTATTTTGTTCTGGTTTGTGTAATTTAAATGACAGGATACATATCTAAGTGTTTCTCAAATACACTCAATCTAGGTTGTTTTCTGATTCGGCCGGCCCGCTCGGCGCCTTGAAACAATGCACAGCTACAAAGCAGCTAGGATTTGTTAGGCTAGTAGCTGAAGCTACATTTATCATATGCGAAGTGTAAATGGGAAGCTGTCTATCTAATTATATCATGTTCAGCTCTTCTATAACACACCACTCAACATTTTAGGTGTAGCTACTTCACGCGAACTAGTGGAGTATGTACGTTGCTAGCTAGCTCTTTGCATGGCATGCACATTTAGGATTTTGCCGATTGAGAGGATAGTTAGCAAGCTAGCATTGCGTTGCCCTGCCCGCCATCTTTTTAAAGGAATAGATTGTGATGCTACGTAATCATCATGCACACCATCGCTACATGTACAATAGCTACTATTTTGTGAGATAAAGGGTGGATAAGTAGTTGTGTACATTTAGCAATATGCATTTTAATTGCTAAGCGTGTCAGATTTTGGACGTAACTTGGAGGGGAATGTGCTTTTGGGAATGTTTTATCTCTGCATCGTTGTTGCCTAGCTACAGATGTGATTTAACCAAATATCGTTGGTATCCATTACTGGGAGTTACAGGTTTGGTACTGTTTGGTGTAGCTACAGATTGTAACACCATATAATGTAATTACAGGTTTGTCTATACAGAAGCTGCAATATAATTTTATGCTAAACTGGTATTGGCTATACAATCTTCGTTCTCGATTTGTGGAAACGGGACTCTCATAAAATGAGTTTCAGGGGGTCCGTTTGAATTTTGAAAATGCTCCGTTATTAAAATAAAATACATGTTTGCTCCATGAAGTAATCCAAAAATGTGTATACACTGCCATCTTGTCTCTTTCAAGTGTTCTCTCATTGAACGAGACAGGGCTGTCATGACATGCAGCACTTTGAGGTGGACACCCACCGATCTCGATTAATAGGAGAACATTTGAAATGGACAAGATGGCAGAGTATACACATTTTTGGATGACTTCATGGAGCAAAACATTTTATTTTCATAATGGAGCATTTTCTTAGTTCTAACGCTCCACCTGCAACTGGACACGGACAATTTAGATTCTACATTTTGAGCGAATTGAGAATGAAGAAAGTATTGTTAAGGTCGGTCGGAAATTCTCTGTGCTACACTTACAGTAAATGATAAAAGAAGCCGGTGTTTGGAGGATATACTGGCACGGGTGTTGTCTGGAAGACTGCAAACTAGATGCACTTCGTTTCTTTATACCTTTTTTTTCAATTGACATTTATTTGTATATATCCATAAAAACTATGGCAGCTGATTCATGATTTCTACAGGCTGAGAAACGCTGCCTGCCTCTCCTCCCGACCCTGACACGTTCATTATTATGGGATCGTTGGACATAGAATTTGAATATTGAAACTATGTTGCAAATGTTGAAGAGACAGACAGTAAGGTTTATACAAACGTCATAGATTTAGCAGGTGGTAAATTTGTGGAATAGACACCGGCTGGAATGCGTTTTTAACCAACCAGCATTCAGGATTAGACCCACTCTTTGTATAGCAAACAGTACCTAACCTGTAACTCCCAGTAATGGATACCAATTTCTGAGGGTACATTATCTGGTGTAACAATCTAGCTAGCTGTTGCCCAGCTAAATGCTAAATTCGTTGCCCATTTGACAAATTCTAAGTGATCAGGTGTCTGTGCAGGCTATATTACTTAGGCTAGATGTAATGTATACTTACATTTTTTTATTAATTAAATTTTTTTTAAATAATTTAGCTACCACTGATAGCTCAAAGTCTTTGTCATAAAATGTTAGCCTAATTGACTCAAGTAAACTTTACTGTCTGTGAGGATGCTATCTTTAACTCTGAGTGTCTCATATTTTCTGAACTGCAGCTCCCTTAATTTTCTAATTCCAATATTTGTTTATTTTGTTTTGCAGGGCACGGACACTCAGGTCATGAGATGGGATGTGTGTACTGCTGGAGAAATAAGGAGCTGAAAGAGGAGCAAAGTATCCATTGAAAACACTCAGACGTTTTGCAGAACTGGGAAGAAGTGTTCTCCTGTTGCCAGTATGTCGGCTGTTCCTGCGGCCGTCCCGACGCTTGTTAATCCACCGCCACCAGAGTTCTTCAACCCCAACAAGCCTGGCAGGAAAACTAACCAACTACAGTACATGCAGAATGTTGTGGTGAAGACTCTATGGAAACATCAGTTTGCGTGGCCCTTTTATACACCTGTGGATACCATCAAATTATGTCTTGCTGTAAGTCAAGTCCACACTCCGTAGTTTTCTCTTTTGTTATTGGTAGTTAGTAATAGGTAGAAGCAGATCCTTTAAGCTAGTAGGGCTGTCCCCAACAGAAAAAAACCTTGGTCCACCGAAAGTTGTCTGTTTTTTCGACCAATTTACTGGTAAACATTTTTAAAGTGTATTTTTCCATATAACATCAAATATATGCATTGCGCTTGTCTGATGCTTTAAGCTTACGGTTTGATGAAATAAGACAAATGCCGCAAGAGTGCGCCAGAGATCTAGATAACCAGAATCAAAAAAACGTAACCTGACCCTACTATTCTCCTTCCTCTCCTGCTGGCTTTCGTAGATTCTGCCATTACTCATCTAATGTTTGGGTAAAATGAAATGTTTTGTTTTATCCTATAAATTACTGACAACATTTCTCCAAAATTCCAAATAAAAATATTGTCATTTAGATAATTTATTAGCAGAAAATGACAACTGTTCAAAATAACAAAAAAAGATTCAGTGTTGTCAGACCTTGAATAATGCAGAGCAATAAGTTCATTAATTTTTAGAAATTACTAATAATAAATACTAATGTTTTAACTTAGGAAGAGTTCAGAAATCTATATTTGTGTCTTGGCATGCTCTCCACCAGTCTTTCACATTGATGTTGGGTGACTTTTATGACACTCCTGGAGCAGAAATTCAAGCAGCTCGGCTTTGTTTGATGGCTTATGACCATCCATCTTCCTCTTGATCACATTCCAGAGGTTTTCAATGGGGGTACAGGTCTGGAGATTGGGCTGACCATGACAGGGTCTTGATCTGGTGGTCCTCCATCCACACCTTGATTGATTTGGCGGTGTGGCATGGACCTGGCTGTGTGGCATTGATCACATTGATCAGAAATACAGTGTAGATGTTGTTAATGTTGTAAATGACTATTGTAGATGGAAACAAAGGATTTTTTAAAACTCAGCTAAAAAAGAAATGTCCTCTTACTGTCAACTGCGTTTATTTTCAGCAAACTTAACATGTGTAAATATTTGTATGACCAAAACAAGGTTCAGTTTGTCTCAGTTGTTGAATAAGTTCCACAGACATGACTAACAGAAATGGAATAATGTGTCCCTGAACAAAGGGGGGTCAAAATCAAAAGTAACAGTCAGTATCTGGTGTGGCCACCAGCTGCATTAAGTACTGCAGTGCATCTCCTCCTCATGGACAGCACCAGATTTGCCAGTTCTTGCTGTGAGATGTTACCCCACTTCCATCAAGGCACCCGCAAGTTCAGCGGACATTTCTGGGGGGAATGGTCCTAGCCCTCACCCTCCGATCCAACAGGTTCCAGATGTGCGCAATGGGATTGAGATCCGGGCTCTTTGCTTGCCATGGCAGAACACTGACATTCCTGTCTTGCAGGAAATCACGCACAGAACGAGCAGTATGTCTGATGGCATTGTCATGCTGGAGGGTCATGTCAGGAGGAGCCTGCAGGAAGGGTACCACATGAGGGAGGAGGATGTCTTTCCTGTAATGCAAAGCATTGCGATTGCCTGCAATGACGACAAGCTCAGTCCGATGATGCTGTGACACACCGCCCCAGACCATGACAGACCCTCCACCTCCAAATCGATCCCGGTGTAACGCTCATTCCTTTGGCGATAAACGTGAATCCGACCTTCACCCCTGGTGAGACAAAACCGCGACTCGTCAGTGAAGAGCACTTTTTGCCATTCCTGTCTGGTCCAGTGACGGTGGGTTTGTGCCTATAGGCAACGTTGTTGTCGGTGACGTCTGGTGAGGACCTTTCTTATAACAGGCCTACAAGCCCTCAGTCCAGCCTCTCTCAGCCTATTGTAGACAGGCTGAGCACTGATGGAGGGATTGTGCGTTCCTGATGTAACTCGGGCAGTTGTTGTTACATGTGGTCTGCCACTGTGAGGACGATCAGCTGTTCGTCCCGTCTCCCTGTAGCGCTGTCTTACCCGTCTCACAGTACGGACATTGCAATTTATTGCCCTGGCCACATCTGCAGTCCTCATGCCTCCTTGCAGCACGCCTAAGGTACATTGACACAGATGAGCAGGGACCCTGGGCATCTTTCTTTTGGTGTTTTTCAGAGTCAGTAGAAAGGCCTCTTTTAGTGTCCTAAGTTTTCATAACTGTGATCTTAATTGCCTACCATCTGTAAGCTTAGTGTCTTAACGACCATTCCACAGGTGCATTAATTGTTTATGGTTCATTGAACAAGCATGGGAAACGGTGTTTAAACCCTTTACAATGAAGTTCTTTGGATTTTTACGAATTATCTTTGAAAGACAGGGTCCTGAAAAAGGGACGTTCTTTTGTTACTGAGTTTATATTATTTGTTCCCGCTCGACTAAAACAATCTCGGTTGACTAACAGACTAAATGCTAGAATCTGTGAAAATGCTGTGAAAATAATAATTCCCTTGTACTGAAAGGACTGTTTTGGTGGGATGAAGTTTTGGCCTGCCTGGTGCCAGACCCATAAGAGTTCCAAACCTCTCCGCCCATGATGGCTCATTTTCAGTTCTCCCCTCCCCACTCAGACCACTCCCAGACAGTCCTAGCAAACTTCTTGAGAAATGCCACTTTGCTAAGAAGCTATTTTTGTTATATCACCATTTTAATTGAAAACAATCACAGTAAGGTACTTAGTTGTTACCCAGAAATTATTTTATTTTGAAATAAAACAGGTCTGCATTGGACCTTAAACCATGTTTTGAGGCTATGTGTTTGTTTAGATTTTACTTTTACAAACATTGGAGTAAAACAAGCTTATATTTTGGATTCTAATAGGGTATGACAGTTTAAATAAGCACATGAGGCATTTATAAGATATTCTCAAAGCATCAATGGGTATATGTCATCCATTTATAAGTCCAGAAATGGATGTAACAGCTAAGGATTCTAGCTTTAAATGCTACATTTGGCTCTGGGTAGAAGTAGGCTCTTATATTTGAATGTAAATACTCTGTGTGGATGTATGTACATTTTTGTGTGGTTCCTAAGTAGTAGTAACATTACGATGTGTGAAAGGATGAACCCCTCATTGTTCAACATTCATCATAAAACATGTTTATTTCCTGGCCATTTATTTTTTATTGCTCCCTCATATTGAACGTTGTTTTCCAATTGATGCTGCCATATAGGACTATCATAAAGTTATCAAGAGCCCAATGGACATGGGAACAATAAAGAAGAGGCTAGAGAATAACTACTATTGGAGCGCCAGCGAGTGCATGCAGGACTTCAACACAATGTTTACCAACTGTTACATCTACAACAAGGTAAATTATCCTTTACCATTCATTCCAAATCGAAATACAAAAACCAGCAATAACAAGTAGTTCAGAGAGCATACTTTTTTTTTTCACAGGATCACATAAACTGACATGTACACACACACACAGTTTTGTGACATTGATTTTAACTTGTGTACATTATTTTGACTCATCAAGATGAGGATTGGGATTTGAAAAGTATTTACACTTTCTCTACTCTGTCTAGAGGCGCCCCATCACCTTTCTAGGTATTATTGATACTGTAACTGTGATAATTTTGATCAGGTGCTCCGTCTGACCTTCGCCTTCATCTTGACCCATAACTCATTCCCTCTTGTATTCCCACAGCCTACAGATGACATTGTGCTGATGGCCCAAGCTCTGGAGAAAATCTTCTTACAGAAAGTGTCTCAAATGCCTCAGGAGGAGGTGGAGCTGCTACCACCGGCCCCCAAAGTTAAAGCTGCCCACAAACCAGGAGGGCCTATTAGTGCAGGTAACTCCATCCTTTCACAGTTGGGAGGGACTTGTGCACTGAGGGGAAATGTCTGTCACTTACAAAAGTTTGCTTCCTGCGTCTTCCTTTCAGGCAGCCAAGCAGAGGCCGAGCCAACAGATTCACCCCCATCCACTTATCCCAGCTCCCCTCCACCTGTTTGTCAGACTCCTGTCATAGCAGCCACGCCAGTGCCAACCATCATCTCTGTTATCCCTGTCCAAGCTGTGTCTCCCGCTGCCTCCATGATGGCTGTGGTTCCCACAGCACAGCCAGTCATCAAAGTAAGTCCAGAAAGTCTTTCAGGTATTGGTAACAGCGTTGGGTGTGAATGTGGGTCTGAGCAAGTGTGATGTCATTAGTGTTTGTGAAAATGTATGTACAGTGCCTTTCAAAAGTATTCATCCCCCTTGGCATTTTCCCTTTTTTGTTGCATTACAACCTGTAATTTAATTTTTTTAAAATTTGGATTTCATGTAATGGACATACACAAAGTAGTCCAAATTGGTGAAGTGAAATGAAAAAAATTACTTGTTTAAAGTGGTGTATTCACCTCCTTTGCTATGATGCCCCTAAATAAGATCTGGTGCAACCAATTACCTTCAGAAGTCACATAATTAGTTAGATTGTACACAGGTGGACTTTATTTAAGTGTCACATGATTTCACATGATCTCAGTATATATACACCTGTTCTGAAAGTCCCCAGAGTCGGCAACACCACGAAGCAAGGGGCACCACCAAGCAAGCGGCACAAGGAAGACCAATGAGGTCTCCAAACGGGTCAGGGACAAAGTTGTGGAGAAGTACAGATCAGGGTTGGGTTCTAAAAAAATAATATACACCACTTTGAACATCCCATGGAGCAAGTAGGAGACTCACCAAACATGGAAAAGGTACTCCGGTCAGATTGAGCTTTTTGGCCATCAAGGAAAACTCTGTCTGCGCAAACCCAATACCTCATCACCCTGTGAACACCATCCCCACACTAAAGCATGGTGGTGGCAGCAACTTTGAAACTGGTCAGAATTTAAGGAATGATGGATGGGGCTAAATACAGGGAAATTCTTGAGGGAAACCTGTTTCAATCTTCCAGAGATTTGAGACTGGGACAGAGGTTCACCTTCCAGCAGGACAATGACTGTAAGCATACTGCTAAAGCAACTCTCGAGTGGTTTAAGGGGAAACATTTAAATGTCTTGAAATGGCCAGGTCAAAGCCCAGACCTCAATCCAATTGAGAAGCTGTGGTATGACTTAAAGACTGCTTTACACCAGCAGAAGCCATCCAACTTGAAGGAGCTGGAGCAGTTTTGCCTTGAAGAATGGGGGAAAAAATCCCAGTGGCTAGATGTGCCAAGCTTATAGAGACATACCCCAAGAGACTGTAATTGCTGCAAAAGGTGGCTCTACAAAGAATTGACTTTGGGGGGGTGAATAGTTTAGTTTTTTAGTTTTATTTCTTAATTTTTTTTCCACAATAAAATATATTTTGCATCTTCAAAGTGGTAAATTAAATGTTCAAAGTTGTGTAAATCAAATGATACAAATTCACGAAAAATCTATTTTAACTCCAGGTTGTAAGGCAACAAAATAGGAAAAATGCCAAGGGGGTGAATACTTTCGCAAGCCACTGTAAATGTTAATTTGTTTATTTTTTACAGTCAAAATGGGAGCCACCTAGAAAAACTTGAATTTCTGGCTCATTTTTCCCCCCCAAAACAGCCTGTAAACTCTTTGTAAAGACTTGACATCTAGTGGAAGCCCTAGGAGCTACAATTTAGGAGGACTTGTCCTTATAATACAAGTGACAGCCATTGAAAATAGTGGTAGGCTGAATTGTTTTGGGGGGAGATGGTTTGTCCTCGCGGGTTTCGCCTGCCATATCAGTTCTGTTATACTCACAGGCATTATTTTAACAGTTTTAGAAACTAGAGTGTTTTCTATCCAAATCTACCAATTATATGCATATCCTAGCTTCTGGGCCTGAATAACAGGCAATTTACTTTGGGCATGCTTTTCATCTGGATGTGAAAATACTGCCCACTACCCAAGAGTGGTTAACAAACTATAGTTTTGGTAAGTCAGTTAGGACATCTACATTGTGCATGACACAGAATTTTTCCAACAATTGTTTACAGACAGATTATTTCACTTTTATAATTCACTGTATCACAATTCCAGTGGGTCAGAAGTTTAAATACACTAAGTTGACGGTGCCTTTTAAACAGCTTGGAAAATTCTCGAAAATTGTCATGGCTTTAGAATCTTCTGATAGGCTAATTGACATAATTTGAGTCAATTGGAGGTGTACCTGTGGATGCATTTCAAGGCCTACCTTCAAACTCAGTGTCCCTTTGCTTGACATCATGGGAAAATCAAAAGAAATCAGCCAAGACCTCAGACAAACAAATTGTAGACTTCCACAAGTCTGGTTTATCCTTGGGAGCATTTTCCAAACGCCTGAAGGTACCACATTCATCTGTACAAACAATAGTACAAAATTATAAACACCATGGGACCACGCAGCCATCATACTGCTTAGGAAGGAGATGCGTTCTGTCTCCTAGAGATGAATGTACTTTGGTGCGAATAGTGCAAATCAATCCCAGAACAGCAGCAAAGGAACCTGTGAAGATGCTGGAGGAAACGGGTACAAAAGTATCGATATCCACAGTAAAACGAGTCCTATATCAACATAACCTGAAAGGCCGCTCAGCAAGGAAGATGCCACTGCTCCAAAACCGCCATAAAAAGCCAGACTACAGTTTGCAACTGCACATGGGGACAAAGATCATACTTTTTGGGGGAATTGTCCTCTGGTCTGATGAAACAAAAATGTAACTATTTGGCCTTAATGACCATTGTTATGTTTGGAGGAAAAAGGGGGAGGCTTGCAAGCCAAGGAACACCATCCCATCTGTGAAGCACGGGGGTGGCAGCATCATGTTGTGGGGGTGCTTTGCTGCAGGAGGGACTGGTGCACTTCACAAAATAGATTGCATCATGAGTAAGGAAAATTGTGGATATATTGAAGCAACATCTCAAGACATCAATCAGAAAGTTAAAGCTTGGTCGCAAATGGGTCTTTTAAATGGACAAGTACCCCAAGCATGCTTCCAAAGTTGTGGCAAAATGGCTTAAGGACAACATCAAAAACCCCTGACCTCAATCCTATAGAATTATTTTGGGGCAGAACTGAAAAATCGTGTGTGAGCAAGGAAGCCTACAAAACCTGACTCGGTTACGCCTGCTCTGTCAGCAGGAATGGGCCAAAATTCACCCAACTTATTGTGGAAGGCTACCCAAAATGTTTGACCCATGTTAAACAATTTAAAGGCAATGCCACCAAATACTAATTGAGTGTATGTGAACTTCTGACCCACTGTGAATGTAATGATAGAAATACAAGCTGAAATAAATCACTCTCCACTATTATTCTGACATTTCACATTCTTAAAATAGTGGTGATCCTAACTGACCTAAGACAGGGAAATTTACTAGGATTAAATGTCAGGAATTGTGAAGTGAGTTTAAATGTAATTGGTAAACTTCCGACTTCAACTGTATGTATGTAATTTTTTTGAATTATATAAAAAAAAGTAATGTTAAGTCCAGGAAGACTGGTCTCTCCCGGGGGTCTTTTTATTTAATTCTACAGTCTAATGGGATTTTGTGTGGGGAACGTATTTTACAATTCTGCTCCTCGAAATGTTGTCTTAGGATGTAATAATCTATTAGAAATCAGAAAATGTTGAATATGCCATGTCTTGATAAAGAGACGCAAGCCACTGATGTCTTTGTTTGGTCATTGTCATTTTCACAGAAAAAGGGGGTGAAGCGGAAAGCAGACACAACAACTCCCACAACCTCAGCAATCTCGGCCAGTAGAAGTGACTCCCCTACCCAGCTCCTGGAATCCCAACAGGGGAAAGTCTCATCCAGGCGGGAGAGCACGGTGCGACCCATTAAACCCCCCAAGAAGGGCACCGAGGACGGAGAGGTGCCACTGCTCGGTGGCAAGAAAGGCAAGCCCGGCGAGCAGCTCAAGCACTGCGACTTCATCCTGAAGGAGATGCTCTCCAAGAAGCACGCAGCCTACGCTTGGCCTTTCTATAAGCCTGTAGATGCGGAGGCGCTAGAACTGCATGACTACCATGAGATCATCAAGCACCCCATGGACCTCAGCACTGTCAAAGTAGGTCCCCTATTCACTCCCTCGACTCACCCCTAACTCTTCTAAATTGCCCTCCAAAGTCTGGCTGTTTACTTGGTGGAAGAAAATAATTTGACCCTGTTTTTTAAATTTCGTGATTAAAACTGTCCCTGAACGACAGTCGACACCGTAACAGCTAAGGGGAGGATGATTACATTTGTTTTGCTAGTAGATTTGCTTTTGAGTTTTGAAGAAAGCTTTCTCAGTAATAAGACTCTGACTGTTTGCGCTGTGTCCACAGAAAAAAATTGACAGTCAAGATTACCCAGATGCCCAAAGCTTTGCGACGGACGTCCGGTTAATGTTCTCAAATTGCTACAAGTACAACCCCCCCGACCACGAGGTTGTAGCCATGGCCAGGAAGCTACAGGTAGGATAAAGTTCATCAGATCTTTAACTCACCTCATTGGAGCACTGTCGGTTGAACTGCCCCTTGTCTTCTTGTTTCTCAGGATGTGTTTGAGATGCGATTTGCCAAGATGCCAGACGAGCCCGTTGACGCCACCCAGCCCTCCACCATGCCGGTGGTAAGCAAGAGTACAGAGAGCAGTGAGAGCAGCGGCAACACCTCCAGCTCGGAGAGCTCGGACTCAGAGGAGGAGCGGGCCATGCGGCTCGCCGAACTGCAGGAACAGGTGGGTTCGGAACAGGTGGGTTCTCACAACCAAGGACCAAGATCCAAAACCCGTGGATGGATGAACAGGGAGATGCCCTCTTCGTCCCCCACATCAGATTTAGACCGCTACCACTTAAAAATCAAAGCCACTGCATGGTGTTCAGAGATCCACAGTAAAAGTGACATAGTTAACCCTCTACCGCCACAAACTGTTAGAATATCTTGGTATCGTGGCTTGCATACTGTAACTGTAGAGCTCACATTTTAGCGCAATGTTTTACATTTCATTCATACCAATGGTGACAATATTTAGGTCTGATGATGAAATAGTTTGTTGTGCTGCTAGGATGTTAACATGAACTTTGGAGTTTTCTATCTTTGTCCACTGATTTCCCCTTTGGCTTTCTTACCAGCAAATCACTGTGGAGCACCCCAATGGTAACAGGGCGGGGAAAAAAAACGGGTGTGCCAAACGTTTTCAGGTGATTTATCTCTTACTTCCCCGTCCCCACAAAACTATTTATATTTTTGTATTGCACCTTGTTGAAAGAGCGGTAGAGGGACCAGCACTCTGAAACGGATTGTAAGTGTGCTTGGTAGATGGTAGGGATGGGGGTTTGAAATAAAATGTGGGATATTCGAAATACATGTGTTTTTTAAATGTTTTTAATCTGAGCACTGCTGAGTGAGGGAGAGGCATTGGCACGCTATTGCTGCAGCTCCGGAGGGGCCGTTGTGTGTGAGATGGGAGGGAGCAAGCCGAGCAGACGGAGGGGAGAGAGAGAGACCAAGTAACTTTAGCCAAGGCAACTCAGCTACAGCCAAGACTAACTTGTAGCAGCCCCAATGTTATTTACCGTCCCATAAAACACAGAGGAGGCTGGTGGGGGGGGCGATATAGGAGCATGGGCTCATTGTAATGGCTGGAATGGAATGGTACCAAATGCATCAAACACATGGAAACATATTTGACTCCATTCCAGCCATTACAATGAGCCTGTCCTCCTATAGCGCCTCCTATGATATAACCGTGCCTTTCTTGACTGGATTAGCCCAGACAAGCTAGCTAGCTAGCTAGCTAGCTAGCTAGCTAGCTAGCTAGCTAGCTAGCTAGCTAAGCTTTTCAGCTACAGCTAGCTAGGCTAATTGAGGCTACAGTGCATTCGGAAAGTATTCAGACCGCATGATTTTTTCCCCCACATTTTGTTACGTTACAGCCTTATTCTTAAATTGATTAAAACATTTTTTTTTATCATCAATCTCCACACAAACCCCCATAATGAAAGGCAAAAATGTTGTTTTTAGACATTTTTGCACATTTATATATATTTTTTAAAGTAAAAACTGAAATCACATTTATGTAAGTGTTACTCAGTACTTTGTTGAAGCACCTTTGGCAGTGATTACAGCCTCGAGTCTTCTTGGATATGACGCTACAAGCTTGGCACACCTGTATTTGGGGAGTTTCTCCCATTCTTCTCTGCAGATCCTCTTAAACTCTGTCAGGTTGGATGGGGAGCGTTGCTGCATAGCTATTTCCAGTTCTCCAGAGATGTCTGATCAGGTTCAAGTCCAGGCTCTGGCTGGGCCACTCAAGGATATTCAGAGATTTGCCCCGAAGCCACTCCTGTGTTGTCTTGGCTGTGTGCTTAGGGTTGTTGCCCTGTTGGAAGGTGTACCTTCACCCCAGTCTGAGGTCCTGAGTGCTCTAGAGCAGGTTTTCATCAAGGATCTCTCTGTACTTTGCTCCTTTCATATGTCCCTCGATCATGACTAGTCTCCCAGTCCCTGCCACTGAAAATCATCCCCACAGCACAAATGCTGCCACCGCCATGCTTCACCATAGGGGATGGTGCCAGATTTCCTCTAGACATGACGCTTTTCATTGAGGCCAAAAAGATCAATCTTGGTTTCATCAGACCAGAGAATCTTCTTTCATGGTCTGACAGTCCTTTTGGCAAACTCTGCCTTTTACTAAAGAGTTGCTTCCGTCTGGCCTGATTGGTGGAGTGCTGCAGAAATGGTTATCCTTCTGGAAGGTACTTCCATCTCCACAGAGGAAGTCTGGAGCTCTGTCAGAGTGACCATCAGGTTCTTAGTCATCTCCCCGAACAAGGCCCTTCTCCCCCGATTGCTCTGTTTGGCCAGGCCTTCTTCCATTTAAGAATGAGGGAGGCCACTGTTTTGGGGGACCTTCAATGCTGCAGAATGTTTTTGGTACCCTTCCCCAGATCTGTGCCTCGACACAATCCTGTCTCGGCGCTCTACAGACAATTCCTTCGACCTCATGGCTTGTGAGACCTTATATAGACAGTTGTGCCTTTCCAAATCATGTCCAATCAATTGAATTTACCACAGGTGGACTCGAATCAAGTTGTAGAAACATCTCAAGGATGATCAATGGAAACAGGATGCACCTGAGCTCTATTGAGTCTGATAGCAAAAGGGTCTGAATACGTATGTAAATATTTAGTTTTGGAAATTTGCAGAAATTTCTAAACCTGTTTGCTTTGGAGTATTGTGTGTAGATTGATGTCAAAAAATCTATATTTAAACCATTTCTGAATAAGGCTGTAACGTAGCAAAATATGGAAAGGGGGAAGGGGTCTGAATGTATTCTGAATGCGCTTTCTACCCAACCCCATTAAGATTAAACCGCTTACCTGTTGGTTTCTCGTTGTAGCCTACTCTTATATCTCTAACTTTTAATTACATTGAGCCTTTTTGCCACTTTGATTGGCCAACATTAAAAACAAGCTACCCACTGAGTGCTACCCGTCGGCTGCCAGTCTTTTTATGGGGCGCATGTCATAAAAACTACATTGAAAAGTTTGTTTTATTAATCATTTGAAATGTAATGGTATATCTTTGTAGTATGTTACAATGTCACATGGATATTGCAATACAAGTTTCAGTGTTAAAGTATTTGAAAACTATTGTCCATCCCTAGCAGATGATCTTTCCCTCAGTAGTCAGCTTGCTCTTTGTCATGTCTTTTCTAAGATTTTGTTGATAGTTACTTTTTCCCTCCATTGTTGCATTATTTTAGTGTTGTTTTTTCATAGGAAATGTTAGTTTTCATGGTGGTAAGCATTTCGTCGGACGATGTAAACCATGTGTATCCTGTAAATACGACTAATAAAACTGTGACAGTGTTGGCTGGTGGCGAATGGTGATAGTGTTAGCAGTGTTTTATTTTTTTTTAAATGATTCTGGCAATGATTTCAAATGCTTTTTCCGCATTGTAGCTTCACTTAAAATATTTCCTTTTTTCAAGTGGAATAAAAAAGACCAATGTTTTTGTGCTGAAGACCAGGAAATGTCAGTGTTTTATTAGGGTGTTCACAATTCAAAGTTATTATATATATTTTTTTTGTTTGTTTCTATATTACATACTTGTTTATTCAAAAAGCAATCAGTCAATGCGTCACTTGGGGAGTCAGCATGTGCGTCTTGTTTTAAAGTGTTAGATAGCTACAGTACAGGCTGGGTGGTCCCGGTGTGCTTTTCCTACTGCTTTTTTCCCAGGCCAATGGGAAATTATTTATCGAGACACCTCATTTGCATGCCAGTATTCTGTTTTTCTGACATAAATCAATGTACATTATACACATCACACACTTGATTGTTTCCTCTGTTAATATTTTGAGCTTTCATTTGAGAAGATATGCAGAAACATGAGTACTGTGTACTCCATTAATTAATGCACATAACTTGAGGATGATTTATGTATTATCTTATTCAAGATGCAACAAAAGTCAATCAAGCATGAATTGGCTATAAAATGACTCCTTCAAAGGGAAAAGAAAATGTCCCTCCCAGGGCTAAAATATAACTAATATCACTGTCATAATTGTGACATGAGATGGTCCACGACATAATGGTGCAAATTCTCTGCAACAGGTTACACGTGCTGACATCACACATTAAGCTAACCATCGATGCCTGTATTTTGCCATCACTCCCAGTATCTTGCCCCAGTCCCTCCATCAGCTTCACCCTACATACACCAACATCTGGACTCATGGGTGACTCTTGACTCTGCTTTTCTCCTCAGCTGAAGGCCGTTCACGAACAGCTGGCTGTTCTGTCACAGGCCCCAGTAAGTAAACCAAAGAAAAGGGAGAAAAGGGAAAAAGATAAGAAAGAGAAGGACAAGGGGACGGCGGATGACAAGAAGAAACCCAAGTCAGCACCCCAAGTCAAGCCAGCTAATCAGAAAAAGGCTCCAGCCCGGAAACCAAACAGCATGGTGGTGGCTACCAGGTACTACTGCCCAGTCTTTTCATATCTGTGTTTCGTAATTCATCACACTGTCCTGAGCATCACAAGTAATTTGCTCAATAATGCCAGTAACTTTTGCTTTTGGATGAATCATTGTTGCAACAGTGTTACGCACTGCTGTGTTAACACTTTAACTCGTATCCCCATGTAGCCTGATCCAGACATGTCAGTCTGTCACGAATCATCTGTTCTTTGAACTTCTCTCAGTGCTAAGCTGAACCTCCTGAGAGAGGCAAAAGCTGTAGGCCTAACAAATATCTGACCAAAACAATTTCAGGCAACCGAAGAAAGGGTCCAAGGTGGTGGTGGCGAACAACGAGTCAGAAGAGGAGCCATCCCTTCCCATGTCGTACGACGAGAAGCGCCAGCTCAGCCTTGACATCAACCGTCTTCCGGGTGAGAAGTTGGGCAGGGTGGTCCACATCATCCAGTCCCGGGAGCCATCGTTGCGTGACTCCAATCCAGACGAGATAGAGATAGACTTTGAGACACTCAAACCCTCAACCCTTCGTGAGCTCGAACGATACGTCAAGTCCTGTTTGCAGAAAAAGCAGCGGAAACTTTTACGTAAGTCGTGAACTATTACTCTTTCTTGGTGTTTTCACAGATTCCCTTCTCCAGTCACTAATGGTTACGGCTTCTTCAGGGATAAACCTCTCCTTTCTCTGTCTGTTGCCTAAATGCTTTAACCTGTTACTCCTACTTTTTCGAACATTCTGTTAAAAATCGCGCAACATTTCAGCGCCCTGCTGCTCATGCCAGGAATATAGTATATGCATATGATTAGTATGTGTGGATAGAAAACACTCAGACATTTATAAAACTGGTTAAATCACGGCTGTGACTATAACAGAACATGCGTTTCATCGAAAAGTGCAGGAAAATCTGATCACTGAAAATGGAAAAATATATCCATGCGTGACTTGAACCCATTGATAAAGGTGAACCACATTTAATGGGGCTGAGGTTGCAATACCTACAGCTTCCACACGATGTCTAGAGTCTTGTCATTTGCCTACTATTTGTTTCTTGGTCAAACAGACGCAAGGCAGCGCAGTTCTTCCGGTCTCCGACCGGATATTTTGGTTGAGATTTACCCGGACATTATTTCCAGACGGACAGCTAAAGAATATTCATCGCCTCGTGATCAATTTGGTCGCTTATTAACGTGTACTAATACCTAAAGTTGCATTACAAAAGTATTTTGTTTTGTGAAAGTTTATCGTCAACTTTTTTAATTTAAAAAAATGACCTTACGCTATAAGACGCTATTTTTTTCCGTTTATCACGCAGTCTTCGTAGATCGATATCTAGGCTATATATGGACCGATTTTAATCGGAAAAAAAGACCCAATAGTGATTATGGGACATCTAGGAGTGCCAACAAAGAAGATGGTCAAAGGTAATGAATGTTTTATATTTTATTTGTGAGGTTTGTGTAGCGACGACTATGCTAATTATTTTGTTTACATCCCCTGCGGGTCTTTTGGGGTGTTACATGCTATCAGATAATAGCTTCTCATGCTTTCGCCGAAAAGCATTTAAAAAATCTGACTTGTTGCCTTGATTCACAACGAGTGTAGCTTTAATTCAATACCCTGCATGTGTATTTTAATGAACGTTTGAGTTTTAACTAGTACTATTAGCATTTAGCGTAGCGCATTTGCATTTCCAGATGTCTAGATGGGACGTCTGCGTGTCAGGTAGGAGCAAGAGGTTAAAGCTCCCTTGCATTTGTTCCTTCCTCCCCCTTTGAACTGAGGTTACTCACCCTCCCATTCTTTGCATGCCTGGTTTTAGTGGTTCATTGAAAATTAGCCTTCAGTTCAGATAAAATTGTCTCTTATATGCAGAGCAGTTTGGCAATTCACGTAGAGTACTTGTGTTGAATGCGATAATAGAAATATATCCTAATTCAAGATAGCAAAACTGACTTGAACTGGAACTATTGTTTTGGTCCAATAGAATTTTAAGTGGATTCATTACCACCACCAAAACACAGAAAAAGTAATGGATGTTAGAGAGACCAAGACATGCAGCTTGTTACCACATCAGCAAGGTACATCATGTGGGAACTTATTGCAGGGCACTGTGTGTCTCTCATTGAGAGAGGGCATTGAGGAAAACAGTGCCAATTCTAAGGAAGAACTGGTTCAGGAAAAGAATAGTTAGAAAAGAGACTACGGGATGTGAGTGGACAACTGAACCACAAGAAACCGCTTGACAAAGATACCGGTGTTTCAGAGCTCAAAATGTGCAACAGGCTGCCAAATGGACTAGAATAGTATAGGCAAAAGATGGGCAAGTGAAAAGTTCTCACTGGCCTAGTTGAGGCGTTGATGGCAGTTTTGTTGATGCTTTGTAGAATTAATGTTTCTCTAGTTTCAAGGATCAGTTACCCCCCCGACCTAGCGACTGTCTAAGCATGGAGGTCCGTGTCAGGAAGTGGCATAGACCTACTTGAGTCGTCACTGTCCAGTAGCTTTATGATGAGTGATTCCTCACCGAACTAGAACAGGACCATGATTTGGGGGATTTTCATGAAATCGCATCCATAGAAGGGTTCTTTGAAAGAAGGATTGTTGACAGATATTTGACATTTGTGTCAAAGTATAATTGAGAAATAATTAAAGGGATAATTCACCCCCCAGAAAATAAACTCTTTAAACTCCTGTCAATTTTTCGAATGTTTTATGAGTGTGTAAAATAACTATTTTCACCATGTTTTAACTTTTAAGTGGTCTGTCTGAAATCAGGAAATTGTGTAGGAACGCGTCATACATATACGGTACTCATCACTGGAGATGGGGGGGGGGGGGGGGACACAACATAACATTTCATAACGCTTTTAAAACAATTACTTGCACTCCAGATCACCATCATCCGTTTTATATCCTCATGACAAAGTATATATATAAGATTGATGGCTTTAAATTATGGGTTTTGTAGTCTACTTGTGCTGCAACAGATTTTCACATGCTGCTACGAATCTTATAACATTGTTATATATAACCTTGTTCCCGCTTATTTAACACTGTAAATCTTATGACTTTGTGGTTTTGTGTGGATTATTCCTTTAATTTAAATTGGAACATTTGTGACAGTTTGACCTTACCCAGGCCTCCTTTAAGACTCCATGTTTAATCTGTATGTGCTACAAGGGGATTGGATCATAATGCTGCAATTTTTATCATAACTCTAAAACTAGGTGAGCTCCCACTTGGGAACTTTGATATAATATGCCTTTCGATCAGGTTTTCTTTCTTCAACTATTGGTCAGAACCCAAAGTGGGCCCTGGGCATGTGAGAGGTGGATCGCGAGTTATGAGAATACATCTATAATTAATTTGGGTCGTTTTGGATTTGGGTCACAGGAGGACGATTCATTTCTCATTTGGGTCACGAGCTAAAAAAAAATAAGAACCCCCGCTGTAGATTTATTATGATCAACAACATATTGGAAAATGTTTTTCAATATTCATGTTTAGATCGATCTTTATTCATAAATGAATGCAATAAAATCATTTTAAAAAATCTAAATATTACTCATATTACAGAGCAAGTGGTAAAGCTTCATATGACAGATGAAACATTATGGTGTCGAAAAGTAGTTCCTGAGTAAGGCCAAAACTTAAATTATTTCTCAATTGTGCTTTAAGATACAAATGTCAAATTTAATCATACCTTCTTCCAAAGGATCCTTTTATGGATAAAAATCTGTGAAAATCAAAAGAAACATGGTCCTCTTTTGTTCGAGTTTCGTGGGCAATCACCCTGATGGCACATAGTGATAGACAATCATTAAAAATAATACAAACATGGAATGGGACTAGGGCAGACACCAGTGAGTCGACTCGTCGATTGTTTGGTCAATAGGCTGTTGACTGACAGACAGATTTCTTTAGTAGAGCAGTAGCAAAACGTATATTTTTTAAAATATCATGGTGTACGTAACACCTGTCTGAGTGAACTGAGTCATTGAGGAGGCCGTGGGGATGACACAGTCCATCAGTCTAAGACGTGCTACTGAAATTGTATATGGTTATATTACATAAGAACAATGGTGCCACACTAATAAAAATAACGTTATTTGATATGCACTTCCTCCTGCATTGGATATTGGCCGCTGTCCGCAGTTCAGAAACACATCAGTGTGCTGTTGAATTGGCGCCTTTTCCTAGACCATGTTGCTATGTGAATATAAGCAAATTTAACAAGCATATTGGTGTTGAGAACAATACAGAGAAGGAAAACAGCCCTTGCCTTATTTTCTAGGAAAAGTGAGGAAAGGAAACTCCAACTTAATTAGGTCTATAATCAGCACTTGCTCCTTACCTTTTTCTTGATTTCCAGTATTTTTCACTAGTCAATGATTCTACACAACTTTCCCTTTACCCCCTGAGCAAACAGTAAACATTCCCCCGTTTCGAGTTTTTGTCACATCCTCGGCATCCATTTTTCTGTCACGTGTTATGGTGTTCAGATTGTTATAACCAATTTATTGATGTGATTATGATGTGCTATAGGTCAGGCTCTATTGTGCCCTATTCGGACGGGATTTGTTTTACTGGGGGAGATCAGTAATGTAATTACACTAGCATTTTGAAAGAAAAGCACATTTTCTCACATTTTCTAATGCCAACATTAACAATGTCTACACTGGATTTCTGATGATGTTATTCAATTTGATGTTATTTTAATGGACAAAAATTGTGCTTTTCTTTCAAAAACAAGGACATTTCTAAGTTACCCCAAACTTTTGAACTATAGTGTATGTTCACGAGCACAAAACACCACATCTGTAGTCCCGTCCGAATCTACTATATC
This sequence comes from Oncorhynchus gorbuscha, assembly GCF_021184085.1. Classification (NCBI taxonomy): domain Eukaryota; kingdom Metazoa; phylum Chordata; class Actinopteri; order Salmoniformes; family Salmonidae; genus Oncorhynchus; species Oncorhynchus gorbuscha. Next base: position 35,415,978 of record NC_060176.1, on the reverse strand, counting down.
AATAATTTTTAACATGGCAGGAGAGCATCAATTCCAGCCAGAATAACGTACTCCAAGGTCCTCTGATAATACTAGTCCGGTGAAAATCGAAATCCCTGTGTTTTGAGACATGTCTGAGTTGCTCACAGTTTGCGCAAGAAAACATGAAGCGATTCAATAAATTGCGTATAAGCTATATATGAATGGCATTAAATGTAGCCTATCAACTTTCACAGTGAATGCTTTTGTGCGTTCAAACTGAAAATTGCCAAATGCAATCCGGCCCGAGTCCGAAATGAATGACAGTACAGACTAGGCCCGAGTCATTCGGCCCAGATCTGGTAGCCTGAACTTTGTTTTTATTTGTTATTTAACTAGGCAAGTCAGTTAAGAACAAATTCTTATTTACAATGACGGACTACCCAGGCCACACCCTAAGACGACGGAAGGCCAATTGTGTGCCGCCCTATGAGATTCCAAATCACGGCCGGTTGTGATGCAGCCTGGAATCGAACAAGGGTCTGTAGTGACTCCTTTAGCACTGAGATGCAGTGCCTTGGACTGCTGCGCCACTCGGGAGCCCTTAACTCAGCCAAAGGTGCTATTTTTGGGCCAGAATCGGCCCAGCAATGTCCCAAATCCACTCAATTCTACCCCACCCTTCCCCCACTAAAACATTGTTAAATGTAGTTAGTAATGTTATATTAAATGTAGGTAGTTATATTGCAGTTATCAACTGAAATATGAACAACATAAACATAAAAAAATACATGACATTTTCTAATTAGTTAAATAGATGAAATTGACTTTGTGCGTGTCATCCCTCAACAGGCACTACACGCATGTACAGTAGCATGGATGTACCCAAATAAATGCACTAGAAAACAGCTTAAACAAATGCAAATGCAGCTATGTTGATGTAATTGTATCTGTAGATTTGACATGACTAGCTAGCAAGCAAGGGATAAGAACATTGCCAGTCTGCATAGCAATCAAACAAATATAATGAACAAGTCAGCTTCTCTAGCAACCTAACCTATAGAACTACCAACCAGGTTAAGTGGAAGGATGAAATGGTATGAATTTACATGTCATTTTTACCAGTAAATGTGTGCTTGTTTTCTTTGGCAACCGTGGTATAAGTGGGATAAACGCCTCTGCTCTGTACAATTTCTGGAACTAATAAACACGGGCAGGACCAAGTCATCCATTATTTCCAGATAATGTACAAAGCATCAGTGTTTATCCCTTACATGTACAGTTGGAAGTTTACATACACCTTAGCCAAATACATTTACACTCAGTTTTTCACAATTCCTGACATTTAATCCCAGTAAATATTCCCTGTTTTAGGTCAGTTAGGATCACCACTTTTATGTTAAGAATGTGTAATGTCAGAATAATAGATGAAAGTTATTTATTTCATCACATTCCCAGTGGGTCAGAGGTTTACATACTCAAATAGTATTTGGTAGCATTGCCTTTAAATTGTTTAACTTGGATCAAACATTTCAGGTAGCCTTCCATAAGCTTCCCACAATTAAGTTGGGTGAATTTTGTCCCATTTCTCCTGACAGCTGGTGTAACTGTGTCCGGTTTATAGGCCTCCTTGCTCGCACATGCTTTTTCAGTTCTGCCCACAAATTTTCTATAGGATTGAGGTCAAGGCTTTGTGATCAGGCTTTGTGATGGCCACACCAATATCTTGACTTTGTTGTCCTTAAGCCATTTTGCCACAACTTTGGAAGTATGCTTGGGGTCATTGTCCATTTGGAAGACCCATTTGTGACCAAGCTTTAACTTTCTGATTGATGTCTTGAGATGTTGCTTCAATATATCCACATAATTTTCCATCCTCATGATGCCATCTATTTTGTGAAGTGAACCAGTCCCTCCTGCAGCAAAGCACCCCCACAACATGATGCTGCCACCCCCGTGCTTCACGGTTGGAATTGTGTTCTTCGGCTTGCAAGCGTACATAACGATGTTCATTATGGTCAAACAGTTCTATTTTTTGTTTCATCAGACCAGAGGACATTTCTCCAAAAATGATGATCTTTTTCACCATTTACAGTTAAACTGTAGTCTGGCTTTTTTTATGGCGGTTTTGGCGCAGTGGCTTCCTTGCTGAGCGGTGTTTTAGGACTCGATATTGGACTAATTTTACTGTGGATATGAATACTTTTGTACCTGTTTCCTCCAGCATCTTCACAAGGGCCTTTGCTGTTTTTCTGGGATTGATTTGTACTTTTCACAACAAAGTACGTTCATCTCTAGGAGACAGAACGCGTCTCCTTCCTGAGTGGTATGACAGCTGCGTGGTCCCTTTGTTTATAATTGAGTACTATTGTTTGTACAAATGAACGTGGTACCTTCAGGCGTTTGGAAAATGCTCCCAAGGATGAACCAGACTTGTGGAAGTCTACAATTTGTTTGTCTGAGGTCTTGGTGGATTTCTTTTCATTTTCCCATGATGTCAAGCAAAGAGGCACTGAATTTGAAGGTAGGCCTTGAAATATATCCACAGGTTCACCTCCAATTGACTCAAATGATGTCAATTAGCCTATCCGAAGCTTCTAAAGCAATGACATTTTCTGGAATTTTCCAAGCTGTTTAAAGGCACAGTCAACTTAGTGTATGTAAACTTCTGACCCACTGGAATTCTGATACAGGGAAATAATCTCTGTAAACATTACGTGTCATGCACAAAGTAGATGTCCTAACCGACTTACCAATACTATATTTTGTTAACAATACATTAGTGGAGTGGTTGAAAAAAATAGTTTTAATGACTCCAACCTAAGTGTATGTAAACTTCCGACTTAAACTGTGCGTGTGTGTGTACATTTAAATGTATCTATGTCTCTGGGTCTATCCGCCCTTTCCTTGCTGTATTTGGTCCTCTCCTTTCTGCCTCTGTCTGGTGCAAGCAAGCTGCAGCCACCTTATGATGAACTTGGGATTTGGTTATATGTAAGGTTAGGGGAAGGGTCATGATTTGGGGTAGGTACGTCCCAAGGATCCCAGATAGCACGGGTGATAAACATATAGGAGCTATGGATCCAAGGACTGGCAATCCATTATATCAAGATTGTAGCTTTGTCGTGTCTCTTGCTTGTCATTAAATGTGAACTTATTTTATCAAATCAATTCTGTCATTATTATTACGTGATTAAACTAATCATGTAAATTGAATTAACTAGGAAGTCGGGGCACCATGGAAAATGTTCAAATTACACCAATTGGCTCAATTATTTATTTATTTACTAACTAAATAATCACAGAAATACATAAACAAACAGTAGATATTGGTTACTAACAATGATAGGAAAAAGTCCCTAGTGGGCTAAGCTGATACGACGGCTTGGTGGACAAAGGGAATGGGGTGGGACTGAGAGCGGGCAAGACGATTGGATTCATTTACACACAATCTAAAATTATGTACATTGAAATCCAAGTATATATTTATGTCATTGTTGTATTCTCTGTTGGAATCCAGTCCATCTGCTGGAGAGTTCATCAGTCACTCTGGTTGCGTTTCCCCGAATATCAAAGTATTTCCTGGTTAGATTGGATACTTCAGAACACAATTCAGAAATGGTAGAATAGATGTTTCTATAGATTTCTATAATGGGTATACAGTGTAGTGAGTCTACACACCCTTGAACAGTTTTCATATTTGAGGTCGACTCCTTTTACTGTACAGCCACAGTGGAGACAGTCCATTAGAGAGGCGGGAGGGTGGAGAGACAAATAAGAAGACGTATTGTAGAGCACGTCACTTTACATGGGGTTCAAGTGAGGAATGGGGTCAGCTAGAATGGATGGACTGTAATTGTTGTTCAACAAATAATACGTTATTATGAGTGAACTGTTGTCACATACGTTTATGGCTGTGAACAGAGTAAATACTCACCATGGTGCATGGTGGTGGAAGGTGGAGACAATCCGTCGGATGCTGAGGGTGGAAAGACGGTCTGTGTCAATATATGGAAAAATACACATTTTAAAATGTTTACCATTCGATTGGTCGAAGGAACAGAGGACTCTTTGTCACCAAGATTTGTTGTTGTTGTTGTTGGGGACAGCCCTACATGGGACACGTTTTCAGTGTTTCTGCGTTAAGCTTTAGCCATGGAGGGATTCAGACAGATTCAGACATTTCTGTAAGAAACTCTGACTGCTTGGATGGCTACCTCCTTTTTCTCCTCTAACCATGCACCTCAAAAGTGTTAGTCATTGAACAATATCAATAGTATGTCAATAGTAGTAGTATGTCAATGTAGTAAGTAGTATTGACTAAATATGGCCTATTACTAATTATGCCGCTTTGGGCTGTTTATAATATACTGTCCATTGATGCTCTCTGTGAAAAGGATGGTTGTCTGTTTTCTCTAGTTGATATGTCTGTGTTTGACTGTGTGCCTTAGTATTAACCCTCTCCTCCTTCCTTCTTCTCTGCAGAGAAGGCAGGCTCGGCGCCAGCAGGGGGTGCCTCTCGGCTGAGCGGCAGCAGCAGCTCCTCTGACTCTGGCAGTAGCAGCTCCAGTGGCTCCAGCTCAGAAAGCAGCGACTCCGATTGATCAGTGAAAGACCCCCATACCCTGAGTCCCTCTCTCACCTTAGGTAATCTACCCTCCTTTTTAGCTAGTAGGGTATTGTCTTCTTTTCTTCCCCTGGATTACTTTTATAAGATAATGAAGACTTTCGATGACTGAAGATATTGATCATGTTTTGTATTTAGAAATGCCTTTAGAGACAAAGTAGGAAAACGTGTAAGAAGATATAGCTGACATAGTCAGGGTTTGTTTTTGCTGGCCCTCAAAGGGAAATGCCTGGTATCACCAGAACCACATGTTAGTTATTTTAATTGAAGAGAAAAAAAATCTGCTTTACATGGGTGCTTGTAGCTGAATCAACTTTGAAAGACTGTTATACCAGTAGGAAATCTTTAAAAACACTAAAGATTGATTTTGGTTTGGACAACATTGTCTCAAGGGACAAATGTTTTTTCTCTTCCTGGGAAGGCTGTTGCCTGTAGTTTGACCTTTGCCACCTCACAACACTCCATTCCATTTTGTTTTACTTTATGTATACAGTTATATTGAAGAAATTAAGACGATTGTTATTTTTATGAGCATAAATCTCATTTCCATTGACAATGCAAAACAAATGGTTACTAGTCATCTATCGCAAATAATTTATTTTTATCAATCTTCCATGCTCCAATCAGTATTTAAATCTGTTATGTCTCAAGGGTCTGTTAAAATATAGTTGAATAGAACATTGACTTAATCATGGCCCTATCTGTATTTCCTGAGGATATTTTATATACACATTTGTGGCAAAGTAAAGTTGCTATTCGAACACCTTTTGCTGATTGTCTAATTATCATTTTTGCGTCTTGATTTCTTAGCAGTGTTTTGCTTTGATATTTTGCATCAAGAATGTGGAGCATATACAAATGAACTTGTTTGGTTTGATACTTCCCAAAGTAATGTATTACTAGATGTACTCATACCTTTTAACATCTACTCCTTTATAAAGAGTTCACCTGATGATTTGTCAGGTGATTTTCTTTTATCAAGCAGTTGAGACTGAGTTCTATGTTTTTCTCAATTTTATTCGATAGTTCTTGACACTTCTATTGTCCTTTACATGTATCTATGCAGCCAGTGTTTAATGTTAAAACATTTTAGGAGGGGAGCATTTAACACTCATCACATTGTGATTTGTTTCCTGGCCTGTTTGTATATTTGGCATGTGCCAAATCTGACAACTTTCATTATTGAATGAAATAACTATTTCCATTGTCTGTGTATGGGCTAGTCTTTCATTGAACATGATGGTTATATTCCACATGTAGGTGAATTAACACTTACAGTATAGCCTGTTTCTTTTGAGTGGAGAGCAATGGGCTCTCCATCTCATCTGGGTGATCGACTAAACACAGAATGTATAAAAACTCAATTGGTTTACTCAAGACCGAATTATTTTGTCAACATTTGAGCATTGCAAAGACCTCTGTAAACAAAGCTACACTGAACAAAAATATAAACACAACATGCAACAATTTCAACGATTTTACTGAATTAAAGTTCATATAAGCCTAATCTATGGATTCACATGAATGAGAACACCAATATGCATCTGTTGGTCACAGATACCTTTTAACGGTAGGGGCGTGGATCAGAAAACCAGTCGGTTCGCCATTTGCAGTGCGAAACATCTCCTTCGCATAGAGTTGATTAGGCTGCTAATTGTGATCTGCTCAATGGGTGACATGTCTGGTGATTTTGCAGGCCATGGAAGAACTGGGACATGTTCAGCTTTGAAGGAATTGTGTGCAGATCCTTGCAAAATGGGGCCGTGCATTATCATGATGAAACATGAGGTGATGGCGGCGGATGAACGGCAGCATGCCAGTGGCCATCTAAGAGAAGCATTTGCCCACTGAAGTCGGAAACGATGCCAAACTGCAGTCAGGTCAAGACCCTGGTGAGGACGTCGAGCACGCAGATGAGCTTCCCTTATACGTTCTGGTGAAATTCTTTTGTTGTGCAAACCCGCATTTTCATCAAGCAGGCTGGAGGATCACACAGCTGAAGAAGCCTGATGTGGAGGTCCTGGGCTGGACGTGGTTCCTCGTGGTCAGAGGTTGAGGCCGGTTGGACGTACTGCCAAATTCTCTAAAATGACATTGGTAGAGAAATTAACATTACATTCTCTGGTAACAGCTCTGGTGGACATTCCTGCAGTCAGCAGGCCAATTGCACACTCCCTCAACTTGAGACATCTGTGGTGTTGTGACACAACTGCACATTTTAGACCTGACGTTTTATTGCCCTCAGCACAAGGTGCACCTGTGTACTGATAAACTCTGTTTAATCAGCGTCTTAATATGCCACATCTGTCAGGGGGATGGATTATCTTGGCAAATGAAAAATGCCCACTAACAAGGATGTAAACAAATTTGAGAGAAGTAAGCTTTTTGTGCATATGTCAAATTTGGGGGATCTTTTATTTCAGCTCATGAAACAGGGGACCAACACTTCACATGTTGCGTGTATATTTTTGTTTAGTGTAGTTAAGTGTCCTAATAAACAATGTAGTCCAAATTCAGAATAATGTATTCAAACTGCTTGTTTACCCTTTTACAAATACACCTGCTGTGACTGGGTTTTTACTATTATGTATGTGAGGTGGTAAATGTATTTGCAATCGATTAGAGAATTTACAATGGCAATTCATGAATCTGAGATCATTAAATGAGTTGCTAGTAGTGGTGATTATTTTTTTACTTTTAACAACTAAATTCTCATTAACACAGACAACCTCTTACATTAAAACATTTAAAAACAGCTTGGTGTGCCTGAGTGATGTCATACGAGTTGAGACAAGTGTATATACAGTGCCTTCAAAGTATTCACACCCCTTGACTTTTTCCACATTTTGCGTTACAGCCTGAAATTCAAATGGATTAAATTGAGATCCACTGGCCTACACACTACCCAATAATGTCAATGTTGAATTATGTTTTTACAAATGAATTAAATGAAAACTGAAATGTCTTGAGTCAATAAGTATTCAATCCATTTTGTTATGGGAAGCCTAAATCAGTTCAGGAGTAAAAATGTGCTTAACAAGATTTTTGAATGACTACCTCATCTCTAGCCCACACATAATTGTAAGGTCCCTCAGTAAATTTCAAACACAAAGACTAGGTTTTCCAATGCCTCGCAAAGAATGGCACCTATTGGAAGAAGCAGACACTGAATATCCCTTTGAGCATGGTGAAGTTATGAATTACACTGGATGGTGTATCAATACACCCAGTCACTACAAAGTTACGGGCGTACTTCCTAAGTCAGTTGCCAGAGAGGAAGGAAACCGCTCAGGGATTTCACCATGAGGCCAATGGTGACTTTAAAACAGTTACACTGTTTAATGGTTGTGAAACTACAACAACATTGTAGTTTATCCACAATACTAACCTGCATGACAGTGAAAATAAGGAAGCCTGTACAGAATAAAAATACTCAAACATGCATCCTGTTTTCAATAAAACTGCACATAATTTGGGGCAAATTCAACAACACATCACTGAGTATCACTATCAAGCATGGTGGTGGCTGCATCATGTTTTGGGTATGCTTGTCATCGGCAAGGACTAGGGAGTTTTTTTAGGCTAAAAAGACACTGAATAGAGCTACCTGGTTTCAGTCTGCTTTCCAACAGACACTGGGAGACATTCACATTTCAGCAGGATAACCTAAAACACAAGACCAAATATACTCTGGAGTTGCTTACGAAGACGACATTGAAAGTTCTAGTTACAGTTTAGATTGAAATTGTCTTGAAAATCTATTGCAAAACTTTAATTGCTGTCTAGCAATGATCAACAAGAAACTTGACAGAGTTTGAAGAATTTTAAAAAGAATGAGCAAATATTGTACAATCCAGGTGTCCAAAGCTAATACTTACCCAGGAAAATCTCAGCTGTAATCACTGCCAAAGGTGATTCTACACTGAATAAAAATGTAACATGCAACAATTTCAAAGATTTTACCTAGTTAGTTTCTATAAAGACATCAGTCTGTTGAAATAAATGCATTATGCCCTAATCTATGGATTTCACATGACTGGGAATACAGATATACATCTGTTGGTCACAGATACTTTTTATGTTTAAAAGGTAAGAGCGTGGATCAGAAAAACAGTCAGTATTTGGTGTGACCATTTGCCTCATGCAGCACGACATGTCCTTCGCATAGAGTTGATCAGGCTGCTGATTGTGGCCTGTGGAATGTTGTCCCACTCCTCTTCAATGGCTGTGTGAAGTTAATGGATATTGGCAGGAACTGGAACACGCTGTCGAACACGTCGATCCAGAGCATCCCAAACATGCTCAATGGGTGACATTTCTGAGTGTAGGCCATGGAAGAACGGTGACATCAGCAAACCGCTCGCCCACACGCCGCAATACACACTGTCTGCTCGGTACAGTTGAAACAGGGATTCATCTGTGGCCTCCCCTCCTATTAACTTCTCTTGTCCCCTCTCTCCGCCATCGAGTTGTTTGGTATTTGTCCCTCACCCTAATCTCTGAGACGGTTTTTGGCCTATGTAATATGATTCCACCTTAATCCTATATTGTCCATTTGCTTGTTTGATGACTCTGCCATGACCCAGGTCATAGCGGGACTTCTTGTACTTATTCCTGTCCTCAGCCATAGACAGGGTTGTCTATGTTAGCTCAGTGTGCGGTAGCCCTGTCCTCTAGTTTAGTGTCAATCTCTGTATTAATCCAGGGCTTTTGATTGGGGAAGCAGCGAACCCTCACAGTGGGGACGTTGCCGATGCATTTTCAAAAAAGCCAATGACGGAGGTGTGTTAACTCTTCAATGTTATCGGCGGAGTCTCGAAACATATTCCAATCAGTGGTGGCAAAGGAGTCCTGTAGCATCTCTGATTCTGGTGACCATTTCTCAATAGAGCGAGTCACAGGTACTTCCTGTTTGAGTTTCTGCTTGTAAAACAGGAAGCAGGACTACGGAGTCATTTACCAAATGGCAGACAAAGGGCAGACAAGGTATGCTTGCTTGCTGGTAGAATAACAGTGATCTCTGACTTTATCGCCCCTTGTGGCGTTGGAGACGTGTTGATGGAAGTTGTGTATCACACGTCTTAGTGACTGGGAATTAAAATCGCTGGCAACCAGAACCTACATCGAGGCTGCTTTTCTTGCTTGTTTATAGCCTTGTACAGTTCGTTAAGTGCCAGATTGTTATTTTTCTTGTCCTGGGGTGGAATGTATACAACAGTCACAACAGTCACAGCTGAAAACTCCCTCGGGAGGTAGAAGGGTTGGCATTTGACCATCAGGTATTCCAAGACGAGGGAATAGTGGGTCGGCACTTCCATCGCACTGGAGTTAGCACACCAGTTGATGTAGAGGCAAACCCCTCCCCCCTTGATTTCCTTGACTCCACTGTCCTGTCTGCGCAGTGAATGGAGACTCCATCAAGTTGGATAGCCATGGGGGGTATCTTGACCGAGAGCCATGTTTCCAGAGTCCCGTTGGAGCCAGAGCATTGTGGTATTGGAACTGACCATGTTACCGTGCCTTCGGGAAGTATTCAAACCCCTTGACTTTTTCCACATTTTGTTACGTTAGCCATATTCTAAAATGGATTAAATATAATCTTTTACTCTAATCTACACGCAATACCCCATGATGAAGCGAAAACAGGTTTAGACATATGTTGCGTTTTATTTTTGTTCAGTATAACATGTATTTACTCAGGGGTTGAATATTTACCTAATCAAGAGTGATTTCTTTACTGATTAAAAAAAAAATCCACTTTGACATGTGTAGATCGTTGACAGAAAACTATATTAATTTGAATACCCCTTTATAACAACAGAATGTGGCAAAAGTAGGGGTTTGAATACTTTCTAAAGGGTTTTCACCATATTCACTGATTTGTTCCTTTTAGTTCTTGGTCATAGGTCATTTTTATTTCAAAACAATTGTATGTATTTGCCTACCCTCCTGCTGCAACTTAAATATTTTGTAACACAGTATAGTAACTTCTGTAGACATGTCTTTGAGAAATGTAAGATTCATGTTGTTATAAGGGTGAAAATATATGGGGATGCAGGGCAAACAAAGTGAATATTTGATGTAATTATTTACATGGGATCCCTTATTTTCTGAGTTTGTTTTAATGAATAAACTACATACAATTGTGAGCTCCTGGAGTCTTTGTATACTATCCACATCACAGCTGTTAAAGCTGGCAGGGGCATTAGCTATGTTAAAGGTTTATGGTATGTAACAGACAGAAATTGAATTGAAAAAGTGCAGACTTATTTCACAGAACAATGCACATAATCAACATTTACATTACATTTAAGTCATTTAGCAGACGCTCTTATCCAGAGCGACTTACATAATCAACCTCCACTTGCTGTTGCAACAATTGTCTTGTTACAAGTGTTCGTGAGAGACAAGTGCATATATTGACAATACTGCATTGAAATGCAAAAATGCTATAAATGATTAAAAAAATGCTTTACATTTAACTAGGCAAGTCAAATTCTTATTTTCAATGACGGCCTAGGAACAGTGAGTTAACTGCCTTGTTCAGGGGTAGAAAGACGTGTTTTACCTCGTCAGCTTGTCCAACGCCCTAACCACTAGGACACCTGCTGCCCCAATGTAAACCTTAGCTAACACTGCCATACCCCAATGTACATGCACAGGCTTACTTTGACCACCACATAGTCGGTCATGACATGTTTATGGCAGACGTCTTTCAGGACACAAATAATCAACTTCAGTCTGCACCATATATTTTTGCACAAACAGTTTACAAATATGGAAGCGTAGGGCATATGAATAAATGTATGTGTCACTATAACTGTCACATAATCAAACATATTCTGGAACTTCCAGCGTCAGCAATTGGATCCACTGTGACAGTTCGTTTGTCCCGTACCACGACTGCCTGGTTTCCATACTGACTGTACCACGTACTTTGACTCCGACTGAGGTAGTTACTCGGTGGTCCCTGTTCCAGCTCCATTTGCTGCTGTTGCCAAATTAGCAGCGACGTGTCCTTGAACCTAAACCGAGCATAGCCCTCTGAGAGGGCTTTCTCGACTAAAGGATATCTCCCAGACATGATGTTGCCGTCATCGCTCCAATCTCTTGTTTTGTTAACACTGACTGCCTGGATGGGCAGTGCTGGGGTAGCGTTGTCGTAGTTCTCGAAGAAAACGGATTAAGCAGCTAGCTAGCTAGTTAGATTTTCTGGTTGGCAGTAGCTAGTAAATGACACCGTCACCAACCATTCTTTTGTGACACCCAACCGTGTAAAACGTTGACGACTACACGTACTTGTGGATATAGATAACGTTAGCTAGCTTGTTGCTAACGTAACAGTAATTGTTAGCGATCCAGCTTCCTTAAAAAAAATACATATACGTCTATCAACTGGGTTTGTTCAGTGCGATTCCGTAGTGATTTGCAATATTGACGCAGGTTTTACAGCACAAATTCATCAGACATGGCTGAGCCGAGATGTATTTGTCGCTGCTGCCAGAGTTAAGTCAACGCTAAGTTTCACCAGAAGTGTCAAACTCTGCGTTCCGGCGGAAGTCATTCATTGTCAATGGAGCAGTCCGCAATGCTAAATTTGGGATCCAGCACTAGGATGCCGCGAGTTCAATATTTTCAACTCGTACGTTGTATTACCGTGCGGTGGTACAAACAGAAGTTCATAAAAGTTCCCTATGGGGAAGAGTCACCATAGAGGCCAAAATTATGACTAATTGTAGTTAGAGACAAGAAGACACCGGCTGAAGGACTTGTGTAATTTAGCATGCCATCATGCAGGGCAAGCAAGTGAATTGAAATCCGTACTCTATATGAAAACCAGTTAAATATATTGATGTTGCTAGAGATTGAGACAGACAAGAAAACTATACTGAACAAAAACATAAACACATTTGAAGTGTTGGTCACATGTTTCATGAGCTGAAATAAAATATATTGGAAACATTCCAATACGCACAACAATAGTATCTCTCTCAAATGTTGTGCACAAATTTGTTTACACCCCTGTTAGATGGCTGAAGTTTTAATGGAGTGTGCAATTAGCATGCTGACTGCAGGAATGTCCACCAGACCTGTTGCCAGAGAATGTAATGTTAATCTCTACCATAAGCCACCTCCAACGTTGTTTTAGAGTTTGGCAGTACGTCCAACTGGCCTCACACCTGCAGACATTTTACATTACATTTACGTCATTTAGCAGACACTTATCCAGAGCGACTTACAAATTGGTGCATTCAACTTATGACATCCAGTAGAACAGTCACTTTACAATAGTGCATCTAAATCTTAAAGGGGGGGGGTGAGAAGGATTACTTATCCTATCCTAGGTATTCCTTAAAGAGGTGGGGTACCACATTGTATGAGAGCTGTTTGCTGTTGTCAATGTGAACAGAATGCCTCATAGCGGCTGTGGGGTTATGGTATGAGCAGGCATAAACTACAGACAGCAAACGCAATTGCATTTTATCGATGGCAATTGAATGCACAGATCCACCATGATGAGATCCTGAGGCCCATTGTCGTGCCATCACCTCATGTTTCAGCATTATAATGCATGGCCTCATGGCACAAGGATCTGTACACAATTTCTGGAAGCTGAAAATGTCCCAGTTCTTCCATGGTCTGCATACTCTCCAGAAATGTCACACTGAGCTTGTTTGGGAAGCTCTGGATTGATGTGTACGACAGTGTGTTCCAATTCCTGCAACTCCACACAGCCATTGAAGAGTGGGATAATGTTCCACAGGCCACAATCAACAGTATACAAAGATGTGTCGTGCTGCATGAGGCAAATGGTCACACCAGATACTGACTAGTTCTGTTCCACATCACTACATATTTTATTAAAGGTATGTGAACAACTGATGCTGTAGATGTAGTTCCAGTCATGTGAAATGTATAGATTAGAGCTTAATGAATTTACTTCAATTGACAGATCCTCATATGAAGTGTAACTCAGTCAAATCTTACATTTTTTCATGTTATGTTTATTTTTGTTCAGTAATGAATTGTTGTAATGCACACCAGTATCTCACCCAGCTCAGTTGGTAGAGCATGGCGCTTGTAACGCCAGGGTAGTGGGTTCGATTCCCGGGACCACCCATACGTAGAATGTATGCACACATGACTGTAAGTCGCTTTGGATAAAAGCGTCTGCTAAATGGCGTATATTATAACCAGTAGGTCAATAGGAGAATAACTTTAATCTGTTATAATCATTTGCTTTGGTTGACCAGGGCGAAAATGATCTTCTCCATGTTGCAAACCATTCTGCAACCGTGCGAAGCACATGTGCATTTAGTACGGAAAATACAGGCTACGCATCCAGCAAAAAAAACATATGGCAAAACAAATGTACATCTGTTAGACAAGCAGTACATGGCAACATTGTGTCCAAAAAAAAATCAATCGAAGTAGAATGATTGATTAAGACAATGGTTCCATATACCATATTTTATTATTTCGTTAAACTTTTTAGGCCCTTGAGATTGAATAAATCACTTTTTCAGGAGATATCAGCCCATGAAAGCAGCATTCTTGCATAAATGTTTGAAAAGCATACACTACAATAAAACATTTTAGCCAAAATGCCAAACTTATCCATGTCTAGTTGAAAGGGAATGACCACAGAACGAGCATGGAGACAGACCTCAGGGAGTATAGAATATAGTTTTGAAGACATTAAAACCATTCAGTAAAATCCAGTCTCTTCTTGTGGTTTGCTGAAAGCCAGATGCAAAACAAAACCACAATAAATTTGAATTTAGTTATGCAATATTGTTTAAATCAGGTCCCACAAGCTTGACATTCATTATTGGAATCAGGGCAGTAAAAGAAAATAGCAGCCAGAGTTAATTAAATAAACTGGTTAAGATGTGCTAGCGCTCCAGAGAATTGACAAGGCTGTCAGCTGTGGTGGTAGTACTGTAGGCTAAGCTGCTTCAAGGCATTGCCTTCACTTTTTCTTTGGGACTGCCTCCAAGGGTTTCCCAATGTCCTTCCCACGCAACTTCAGTCCTATGGATAACATGGAGGAAAAAATAAATAATAATAATTTTAAAAAATAATAATAAAAAAATAAATAAAAAATAAATTTAAAAAAAATCGCTCCGATTTTTGTTGACACCACCGCCAAACACCTGGGCTTAATTGTTCCATTAGTGATACTGATAATAAAATATGATTGTAATCAGACTAGTTAGTACAAAAATAACCCAATAATGGTGTCAAACAGGCCTATGGTGCAAGAAGGGTGATATGAAGCTATGACAGAAAAAATAGCTGAAAATAAAACTCACCAATTGCTCTTTCAATCTTTCCCATTACTTGGTTATTGGGGATAGCCTTTCCAGATTCGTAGTCTCCAATTATCTGTGGTTTTTCATTGATTTTCTAAAAACAAAATAAAGACCAACATATCCATGACTGGTAAAGAACATTTATTTGATCCAAGCCCTGCTAAGCCAAGGTAAATACACTTCAATAAACAACCCTCAGTGAAAATGAACCGAGTTCCTATTTTGTAAACTCTTTAATCCACATTTGGGAGAGTGCACTTACAGTGGCCAGGTCTTTCTGCGTCAGGCCCTGATTTTGCCGGCCTTGTTGGATGACCTTGCCCACCTCCAGAGATACTCTTTGGTGTTGAAGTTCTTCAGTCTCTCTGTCAAGCTTTGCTGTATTCTTGGTGATCACGTGCTGTTTGTTTTGTCCTGCAGCCCCTGAGAGGGAGAGAAAGGTAATAGCAAGGTTTCACAAACTCAGTGCTCGAGACCAAGGGGTGTACATTGTTTTTTCCCCCTAGCACTACACAGATTTAAATAATCAACTAATCACCCAGCTTTGATAATTCGAATCATCTGCGTCGTGTTAAGGCAAAAAACAAAATGTGCCCCCATTGGGGTCCAGAGCACCAAGTTTGGGAAACTGGGTAATAAGCTAACAAATTCAACAACAAGATCTAATTATTGTGACTATGCATTTTAAGATACAAGACTGAAACAAAAAGGACCACCCCCTGTTCTTCATTCCTAATCCTGGGGACCCACATGGTCTGCAGGCTTTTGTTTCAGCCCAGTAGACACACTTTGACTCAACTAATCATAAAGCACTTGAGTTTAATCAATGTTACAATTAGGCTGGAAAAGCACACCCTGTGGATCCCAAGAATCAAGATTGACATTGTCTTATATCACAGTTTTACAGCAGTTGTCGAAAGACAATGGGTGGCCCCTTTAGTTACATACCATACAAAATGGCACTATATGAATATACAAAATGGCTCTAACCACCTGTATTGGCAGATTTAAATAACTTGATTTCTAGACTTATGTCGCAGACAAATGTGTGCGTTTGTGCTTAAATATGAGTAAGTTTACTCCCCTTCAGTACACAATTCAAACATTTGCTCAATACTGCCATGATTTCATTGGAAAATTATGAAAATCTAGTTGGCAGTAAAGATCAAAAATGTAAAAACTCAAGGCCTTGATGACCAACTGGCCCTCCAAATACACCTCCGCTGTCTTCAACCAGGATCTCAGCGATCACTGCCTCATTGCCTGTATCCGCTACGGAGCCGCAGTCAAACGACCACCCCTCATCACTGTCAAACGCTCCCTAAAACACTTCTGTGAGCAGGCCTTTCTAATCGACCTGGCCTGGAAGGACATTGACCTCAAGTCCATGCTAGGTAGATAAGCATGCTCCGTTGAAAAAATGCAGAACTAAGAACAGATGTAGCCCTTGGTTCACTCCAGACCTGACTGCCCTCGACCAGCACAAAAACATCCTGTGGCGGACTGCAATAGCATCGAATAGTCCCCGCGATATGCAACTGTTCAGGGAAGTCAGGAACCAATACACGCAGTCAGTCAGGAAAGCTAAGGCCAGCTTCTTCAGGCAGAAATTTGCATCCTGTAGCTCCAACTCCAAAAAGTTCTGGGACACTAAAGTCCATGGAGAACAAGAGCACCTCCTCCCAGCTGCCCACTGCACTCTGAGGCTAGGTAACACGGTCACCACTGATAAATCCATGATTATCGAAAACTTCAACAAGCATTTCTCAATGGCTGGCCATGCCTTCCGCCTGGCTACTCCAACCTCGGCCAACAGCTCCGCCCCCCCCGCAGCTACTCGCCCAAGCCTCTCCAGGTTCTCCTTTACCCAAATCCAGATAGCAGATGTTCTGAAAGAGCTGCAAAACCTGGACCTGTACAAATCAGCTGGGCTTGACAATCTGGACCCTCTATTTCTGAAACTATCCGCTATCTATTTCTGAAACTAACTGGCCGCCTTTCGTTCCAGTTCTCTGCTGCCTGTGACTGAAACGAATTGCAAAAATCGCTGAAGTTGGAGACTTATCTCCCTCACCAACTTCAAACATCTGCTATCTGAGCAGCTAACCGATCGCTGCAGCTGTACATAGTCTATCAGTAAATAGCCCACCCATTTTTTACCTACCTCATCCCCATACTGTTTTTATTTATTTACTTTTCTGCTCTTTTGCACACCAAGGTCTCTACCTGTACATGACCATCTGATCATTTATCACTCCAGCGTTAATCTGCAAAATTGTAATTATTTGCCTACATTCTCATGCCTTTTGCACACAATGTATATAGACTCCCTTTTTTTCCTACTGTGTTATTGACTTGTTAATTGTTTACTCCATGTGTAACTGTGTTGTCTGTTCACACTGCTATGCTTTATCTTGGCCAGGTCGCAGTTGCAAATGAGAACTTGTTCTCAACTAGCCTACCTGGTTAAATAAAGGTGAAAAAAATAAATAAAATGACATTATTGAGATGGTGTGTGTAGCAAGCTATCCATCTTCTCAACATTGAATAATAACCACAGACATGGCACAACATCCTACCAAACCAAAAGATAATACAAGGACAAGAGCAAATTGATGGGATTTCTTACATTTCTTAGTGGTATCAAGTTCTTCTCCACGTCTTTGAGCTGCTGCAACAGCCTAAACGACAGTAAACGTGTCACATTGTTGTGTCAATGTGTCCTGACTGTGTAGAAAGTTCATACATTTTAACTCGTTAAACGTTAGTCACATTACAAGACACACGCCGTTAAAGGGAAAGTCAATAATAATACCACCACCATATTTGGTTAACATAACTAGCTACAGTATAGTAACGTTAGTTAGCTAACGTTACTAGCTAGCTTAGGTACATTTGGAACCATTTCTGGCCAACTTATTACAAGTTCTAATGCAAATAAGCTAGCAGGGTAGACAGCTAGTAAGACTTGAAAAAAACCGAAAATAGTTTACGCAAAAAGATAGCTAGGTCCCAGTTCACTAACAAGCGTGTTCAGACGCTGGCTAGCCAGACTACGCTAGTAATCGGCTAACGTTCGCAAACGCATTAGCCCAAGCCTGCCTCTACCTCACTAACGTTATAGCTACCTGTTTCGACTTCGACTGTGCGACAGTTGGTCCCTTCTTCCTCAGTATGGTCACGGTATCCCAATCACTTTCTGCCATGTTTTTGAGTTTACCTTGATGGAAACAACGTATAAACAGGTTGGTTTAAATACACATGTAAAGTCAGTATGCTATACGATAACTTTAGCGCACGCTAATATAACGTGGTAACTATGAAAGTACCGTACTCTATCGAATAGTCGACCCCGTCGTTCACAAGAGTTCTATAATGACGTCACATACCGTCCTTAGCGCATTAAGCAATACTAATGCCGCATTCAAAACAATTAGGAACTCGGAAAAATACGAGGACAAATCAAGAAGTCAGTGATTTTCAGGCCGGAGCTCTAGAAAGAGGCCAGAGTTCACGAGTAGGAATTCCGCGTTGGGATGGACGTTCAAATCGATTTTCCCAGTTGGATTTAGTTTTTTTTCCGAGTTCCCAATTGTTTGAGTGCTCAGACGAACCGAGCTCCCTGTTGTTTTGAACGCGTCATATGAACTAGAGACAGCCTCCAAAATGGCCGAAAGTTGTAGTCAACGTAAATTCACTCTGGCTGTCTATTCGATATTAGAGCGCTCTTGTCTGAGTGTGCACTGAGGAATTTACGAACGTAAACCACCTGTTGAATTTGACCAGTGTCAGTAAACGTCGGCAAAAAACGTAATTAATTAGACTTCAGCAGCACAGTTAGTTACCAACGCTCTAGTCTAGATAACATTAAAACAGCCTAACCAGCTCTGCTAGGGCGAGGAAAATGGTCAGCGTGGGGTGTTCTCTCATTTATTTACAGAAGTAGCTAACAGGCTAACTTTACCCAGTTAGCTTGTGTAACAGTATAATTTTAAACCGTCCCCTCGCCCATACCCGGGCGCGAACCAGGGACCTTCTGCACACATCAACAACAGTCACCCTCGAAGCATCGTTACCCATCGCTCCACAAAAACCGCGGCCCTTGCAGAGCAAGGGGAACTACCACTTCAAGGTCTCAGAGCAAGTGACGTAACCGATTGAAACGCTATTTAGCGCACACCGCTAACTAAGCTAGCCGTTTCACATCCGTTACACTTGGGTACTTGACTGCCAGTGAGGTCAGAAAGCTCAGATCCACCCTACTCCTTTGTCCAGTGTGCACACTGAAAACTCCCAGAGCGAAATGCTCTGAATTTACAAACGGACTACCTATGTAGTTGGAATACCTATGTAAGAGTGCTGCTCATTGACTTACAGCTCAGCATTCAACACCACAGTACCCTCCAAACTCATCATAAAGCTTGAGTCCCTGGGTCTCGACCCCGCCATGTGCAACTGGGTCCTGGACTTCCTGACAGGCTGCCCCCAGGTGGTGAAGGTAGGAAACCAGCCATCTCGGTGTACATATCACAGACAAAGTGGAGAAAAAGGCGCAACAGCGCCTCTTCAACCTCAGGAGGCTAAAAAAAATGTGGCTTGTCACCGAAAACCCTCACTAAATTTTACAGGTGCACAATCAAGAGCATCCTGTCATGCCGTATCACTGCCTGGTACTGTAACTGTACTGCCCACAACTGCAGGGCTCTCCAGAGTGTGGTGCGGTCTGCACAACGCATCCCCGGGAGCATACTACCTGCCCTCCAGGACACCTACAGAAAGGCAAAAAAGATCATCAAGGACAATAACCACCAACTGAGCCACTGCCTGTTCACCCTGCTTTCATCCAGAAGGTGAGGTCAGTACAGGTGCATCAAAGCTGGGACAGAGATGGAAGCTGTTTTTCAATCTCAAGGCCATCAGATTGTTAAACCGCCATCACTAGCACAGAGGCGGCTGCCTACCAACAGACTTGATATCATTGGCCACTTTAATAAATGGAACACTTTAATAAAACCACTTTAAGAATGTTTACATATCTCACATTACTTATGTCATATGCATATACTGTATCCAACACTATCTATGGCATCTTAGCCACTCTGTCACTGCTCATCCATATAGTTTATATATTCTTATCCCATTTCCTTTACTAGATTGTGTGTATTAGGTTTTGTTGTGGAATTGTTAGATATTAGGTTGATGTGGAATCTCTTAGATATTACCTGTTAGATACTGCTGCACTGTCGGATCTAGAAGCATACGCATTTCGCTACACTAGCAATAACATCTGCTAACCATGTGTGTGCAGTGGTGGGCCGTTAGGGCCAGCAAGGCCTTCTCTGCTGGCCTAAACATCATCAGAATATACTTTTAAAAAATATATATTTTCTCACAAATATGTATTAAATTATTCCCCAGAGTAAGAGTTATACTCTTCATTTCATAGCTTTCCTCTTGGTTGCACTGCTTCCAGCCCCAGGTTGAGATTTGGAGGGCTGGTCTTTATGTTAGATCTTTTATCCAATCATATTCAGCCATCATGTGTTGCCAGGGGTCTAAAATCTGCCCTTCAGAATCAACAGTGCGGGCGCTTGTAGCTTAAAGTGAATGGAAATTAAAATTTAGTGTCAACCAATCAGCTTTAGAGTTGGCTATTGTACGCCTGCTGGCTGGCCCCAGTGTTACACAGGAGCCAGCTAGCAGGCGTAGTGCATGCACGTCTTTTGATTGGATTACCAATATTGAGAGGCAGGTCCTATATGGGCCTATGCAGAATCTCAGAACTAGGAAACTGAATTTGATAAACAAATTAATTTGCCTACTACTAAGCTGTTTTTTCAACCCACAATGGCGGAAGGAGAATATATCGATTTGGTCGAGGATATAATTATAATGCCATTCTCAAGACAAACTTTTCAAGAAAAGTTAGATATTGTCAGGAGAGGTCGATGCCGACGCTACAAAGCCTGTCACAGGCGGGAAAGGGGTTCGTTCGCCACTTTCAAAGTTCCAACTACGAGCGCTATCAATGGCTCACAGGCTCCGAGAAGCACTGCAAACTGTACTGCTGGGAATGCCTATTATTTGCAAGTGATCGATTTGGTGTTTGGAGCCACACTGGCTTTGCAAACTTGAGTTGTCTAACCAAGGCAGCAACGAGACACCAAAGTACGGCTGGGCACTTACAAGCAATGGCGCTTTTGAAGACACCCGAGTGGAGGGCAACGAAGTGCCCAGCCGTACTTTGGTATTGTACTCTCCCCCTGCAATTCTCTGAATAAAAATGTCAATTTCAAGGTGACACAACGCCTGGTTATACTGCGCTTCTGTCTAAATGTATAGTGTCTAGAGCCATGGCACCATAATGATGGTAATAAGAGGTGGATTAATTCAGGTGGGACTGTGTAGGACTTCACTGAAGGCCCAGGCCCACGGCACGCTACTGTGTGTATGTGACCAAAAACATTTGATTTGGACAATCTGACTATGCTCTGAATTTACAAACGCCTTCTGGCACTTCAGAGTGAATTTACGAACAGATAGAACAAGGATACCGATTTCACCGGATGTATAAATGTGAAGCATGTGAAGCATCCACTCACTGCGTTTCCACTCACTACCAAATATGGTGATGTGAGGAAGCCCATTGGCCACAGTGGGTGAAACTGGAACAAAATGGATTTTGGTCGACATTCTGCACATTTTCTAATCAATTAAACATTTGATCTACATACAGTTTTCTGTTTCCAAAACTAAAATCTGTATCAAACAGAGTGCACTAAGGTTGGTAGACTTACCTAATTGTTTATAGAGATTACTTTGTTTAGGACGAGTGCACTACGTACTGGACGTTTTCCTAATGAAAAATGTCATGCATATTCAGTAGCGCACAAATGGTACTTGACCTCTTCTAGGTGATAGCTAGCTAATTCTTAAACAGCTAGAAATCAATGTCTTTGTACGTTTTTCCACTACTAGTCCTCCGTCGCGGAAAATAAAATAAATTCACGATAAGACATACGTCATCAATAAATGTAAAATGTTCTCTATGATTTTGTTTAGGGGGAGGGGAAGCAAAATTAAAAACAAATCATTACGCAAAGCTAATTTCTCGCTTTAATATGAAATTGTTTAGCTGGAATCTCATGTTTGTGTAACAGATGTGAAACGGCTAGCTTAGTTAGCGGTGGTTCGTGCTAAATAGCGTTTCAATCGGTGACGTCACTTACTCTGAGACATTGAAGTAGTGGTTCCCCTTGCTTTGCAAGGGCCGCGGCTTTTATGGAGCGATGGATAACGATGCTTCTTGGGTGACTGTTGTTGATCTGTGCAGAGGGTCCCTGGTTCGCGCCCGGGTATGGGCGAGGGGACGGTCTAAAGTTATACTGTTACATTTGTGTCAAAGATTCCAATAGCTACTGCAATTATTACGAGATAGCCTCATCTATGTGCATGAATAGGCTGCAATACTGTCCAGAGGAAGGGAGGAAAATCAGTTTTCCAATTTCCAACAGATGTTGAAAGGTATATAATAAATAAAGATTAGATGCATTTGGATTAATTATTGCATGGTGAGGCACATGTCTTTCGCTGTAATCAATAGTGTGCTGTATCCATGACTACCCATCTAATCAATCACTAAAGCAATGATCACAGATAGATAAAACATGCTACCAGCAATGAAACAATAGCCGAGTATAACACAACTAGCATGAGGCAGCATGGCTAGCTAACGTTAGTTGACTAATGTGCCCAGCTATAATACATCCAAGGGTATGCTGCACAACCAATAGGAGCTGTCATTTGTGACACTGGGTCATTGCAAAGCAATTTATCCAGCCGTAGAACACCGTTAAGTAACCTTAAGTTATGGTTGATGTCTGTAAGACATTGTATCGGCAAACAACTTCAGTTCTTTTGCCCTGTGATCAGATTAGTTCAGAATACCATAAAAATGCTGTAATTATATGCATCTTCAGAAAATAGACAAAACTCAAAAAGTTGTACATTTAGCAGACCTTTATGAAAGGCCAGTTAACGTGGTGGAACAAATAGACACCATGAGAATAAAGAGCATTTGATCACAACCTGGATGAACACGCTGAGCATCCCCTCTCAATAGGAACACGATGCAAAAAAAAGACAGATATGCACCATGTGTAGAATTAGAGCATCGCTTCAAAAAGAGCAATCAGGAGGTTCACGGCAGCAGCAACTGAAAATGTTTCATAGGATAAGCTAAAGTGTGGATCTTCTTTCTAGAATCTGTTCTAATCAGACAATGTTTGTTATGGTGGTATCTCAGAGAGGAATGTGTTAGTTTTGATTGAAGATAAGGAGTGTGATGTAGACCCCCAGAAGTCGGAAGACTACATGGATAGAGTCCAAGTATTCAGACCCCTTCCCTTTTTATACATTTTGTTACATTACAGCCTTACGCGCTGACCACACCACCTGCGTCGCGTGTGTGAGCGTTTTAAAATAAATGTACACATACAGGTTATTCAATCATTGCACCCACACTACTCGCACGTGTCAACGACGATCTTTGTAGCTTAGCGCTAAAATAGAACTTGGCTCCTCTCCCATCTCCTCATTGGTTTTTAGGAGCATATACCCACATGGGTGATTTAAAGATGAACAGAGGTCCACACTTCAGTCCAGTTGGTGGTGGTAATTCACCTTAAAGTTGGTTGCCAACCGCCATATAAAGTCCATAGAAGAAGAAGAAGCCTGAAGGAGGAGAGAGTACTAGAAACAAACTCCGTTTACCCGTTTATTCGTGGATTAATTGAGTAAAGGAACTTGTGGATTTCAGGTCAAATAACAACCCAATGATTTTATCCCAGGACAAATTATCTAGCAACAGCAAGCTAGCTAGCTAAATTGCCATACGTTTAATGCTTTTTGACCTGTCCCCAAATTAATATTTATTAACCCTGGTGTCCTGGCTAAATTACCAATCTGGCCCTCATACCATCACGGTCACCTAATCATCCCCAGTTTACAAATGGCTTATTCATCCCCCTCCTCTCCCCTGTAACTAAACTCAGCATAAAAAAGCGTCCCTTTTTCAGGACCCTGTCTTTCAAAGATAATTAGTAAAAATCCAATTACCTTCACAGATCTTCATTGTAAAGGGTTTTAACACTTTCCCATGCTTTTGATGAACCATAACTAATTAATGAACATGCACCTGTGGAACGGTCATTAAGACACTAACAGCTTACAGACGGTAGGCAATTAAGGTCACAGTTCTGAAAACGTAGGACACTAAAGAGCCATTTCTACTAACTCTGAAAAACACCAAAATAAAGATGCCCAGGGTCCCTGCTCATCTGTGCGAACGTGCCTTAGGCATGCTGCAAGGAGGCATGAGGACTGCAGATGTGGCCAGGGCAATAAATTGCAATGTCCGTACTGTGAGACGCCGAAGACAGACATGACGGACGGCTGATCATCCTCGCAGTGGCAGATCACGTGTAACACCTGCACATAATCGGTACATCCAAACATCACACCTGTGGGACAGGTACAGGTTGGCAACAACAACTGCCCAAGTTACACCAGGAACGCACAATCCCTCATTCAGTGCTCAGACTGTCCACAATAGACTGGACTGAGAGCTTGTAGGCCTGTTGCAAGGCAGGTCCTCACCAGACGTCACAGGCAACAACGTTGCCTATGGGCACAAACCCCCCGTCACTGGACCAGACAGGACTGACAAAAAGTGCTCTTCACTGACGAATCGCGGTTTTGTCTCACCAGGGGTGATGGTCGGATTTATTTCTGTTAGTCACATGTCTGTGGAACTTGTTCAGTTTGTTTCAGTTGTTGAATCTTATGTTCATACAAATATTTAAGTTAGTTGAAAATAAACGCAGTTGACAGGGAGAGGACGTTTCTTTTTTTGCTGAGCTTATTCCCCAGGTCATTACTATAAATGAGAATGTGTTCAGTTAATTTACCTGGTAAAAGAAGGTTACCGGAGTGACAAGTCTATGTCCAAGAGGCTTCTAAACAGCTTCTACCCCTAAGCCAAAAAACTCCTGAACAGCTAATCAAATGGCTACCCAGGCTATTTGCTTCTGCGCTGCTGCTCCTCGCTATTATTATCTATTCATAGTCACCTTAATAACTATACCTACATGTACATATTACCTCAATTACCTTGACAACAGTGCCCCCGCACTTCAACTCTGTACCGGTACCCCCTGTATATAGCCCCGATATTGTTATTTACTGCTACTGCTAATTATTTGTTATTCTTGTCTCTACTTGAAAAATAAAAAATTGGGGTGTTTTATTAAAACTGCATTGTTGGTTAAGGGCTTATAAGTAAGCATCACTGTAAGGTGAAATACCTGTTGTATTCGGCGCATGTGACAACATTTCATTTGATTTTAAATATCAACATGTGCGCTATTGTGCACATGGACGCACGTGTGTGTGCGGTCTGGTCTGCATGTTATTGTAAAATGGATTAAATACAAATAAAAAAATCACACACACAATACCCAATAATGACAAAGTGAAAACAGGTTTTCATAAATTTTTGCAAATTTCTTAAATAAACAAATGCCTTATTTACAGAAGTATTCAGACCCTTGCTATGAGACTACAAATTGAGCTCAGGTACATCCTTTTCCCATTAATCATCCATGTGATGTTTCTACAACTTGATTGGAGTCCACCTGTGGTATATTCAATTGATTGTACATGATTTGGAAAGGCACACACCTGTCTATTTAAGGTCCCAGAGTTGACAGTGCATGTCAGAGCAAAAACCAAGCCATGAGGTCAAAGGAATTGTCCTTAGAGCTCAGAGACAGGATTGTGTCGAGGCAAAGATCTGGGGAAGGGTACCAAAAAAGGTCTGCAGCATTGAAGGTTCCCAAGAACAGAGTGGCCTCCATCATTCTTAAATGGAAGAAGTTTGGAACCACCAAGATTCTTCCTTGAGAGTCTTCCAAGAACCTGATGGTCACTCCGACAGATCTCCAGAGTTTCTCTGTGGAGATAGGAGACCCCTTCCAGAAGGACAACCAACTCTGCAGAACACCAATCAGGCCTTTATGGTAGAGTGGCCAGACGGAAGCCACTTCTCAGTAAAAGACAACAGTCCGCTTGGAGTTTGCCAAAAGGCACCTAAAGGATTCTCAGACCATGAGAAACCAGATTCTCTGATCTGATGAAATCAAGATTGAACTCTTTGGCCTAAATGCCTAGCGTCAAGTCTGTCAGAACCTGGCACCATCCCTACGGTGAAGCATGGTGGTAGCAGCATCATGCTGTGGGGATGTTTTCGGCGGCATGGACTGGGAGACTAGTCAGGATTGAGGGAAAGATGAACGGAGAAAAGTAGAGAGGTCCTGGATAAAAACCGGAGCTCAGACTGTGGCGAAGGTTCACCTTGCAACAGGACAACGAGCCTAAGCACCCAGCCAAGACAACGCAGGATTGGCCTCAGGCCAAGTCTCTGAATGTCCTTGAGTGGCCCAGCCAGAGCCCGGACTTAAACCCGATCGAATATCTCGGTAGAAACCTGAAAATAGCTGTGCAGCGACGTTCCCCATTCAACCTGACCTAGCTTGAGAGGATCTGCAGAGAAGAATACTGGTGTGCAAAGCTTGTAGCGTCATACCCAAGAAGACTCGAGGCTGTAATCACTGCCGAGAAGGTGCTTCAACAAAGTACTGAGTGAAGGGTCTGAATTCTTATGTATATATAATATTTCAGTTTTTATTTATTTTTTATACATGAGCAAACATGTCTAAACCTGTTTTTTTTTACTTGTCATTATGGGGTATATTTAATCCATTTTAGAATAAGGCTGTAACGTAACAAAATGTGGAACAAGTCAAGGGGTCTGAATAATTTCCGAACGTACTGTACACAACTATGGCATGACACGATCAGTAAAGACTAAGATCCTCATTTGGGTTCTGGGTCAAAAGAGTAGCAAGTAAGGC
The DNA here is from genome assembly GCF_021184085.1 of Oncorhynchus gorbuscha. NCBI lineage: Eukaryota > Metazoa > Chordata > Actinopteri > Salmoniformes > Salmonidae > Oncorhynchus > Oncorhynchus gorbuscha. Next base: position 35,389,105 of record NC_060176.1, on the reverse strand, counting down.
TGCCTTTCTGCTGACTTCTGTGGTCTACGTCATACTCCTCTTATACATAGAGAGAAAAACTACGTCGCTGCTGTTTAAATTAACTACTGAGTACAATTTTTATTTTTTTAAATAAGGGTGAATAACAGGGAGAGGACATAACCATAAACTATTATCTACAAACTACAATATATACTACTACAGATGTTATAACAATAACTACACTACTAAATGAACTATAAAACAGGAGACCTTAAGCATCCTCATTTTAACAGTCGGACTGATCTTGGCTGCCAATAAGAGGGGGGGTGAGGGAAGGAGAATAAGGGAGGAGGTGTTGGGAGGGAATAAGGAAACGGGAGACAAGGTGGGGCAGAAGGTGAGGAAAGGAGAATAAGGGAGGAGGTGTTGGGAGGGAATAAGGAAACGGGAGACAAGGTGGGGCAGAAGGTGAGGAAATGAGAATAGGGGAGGAGGTGTTAGGAGGGAATAAGGAAACGGGAGACATCCAGCAGAAACTAGAGTAGAGGTGAGAAAGAGAACAAGAGAGAACAGGAGACCATAAGCATAGACCCACAACCCCAGCAGATGCCAAATGTAGTTCAGGTGGTCTGCAGCAGGTTCAGGTGACAGGAGTGGATAAGAGCTTCTGCTAAAATGACTTAAATGTCAAAAAGGTGGTGTCCTTAGGCTCTAAAGGACTTCTTAAACTTCAGTGTATTGTGTAGAAGAATAAGAGAACAAGGATCTAGAACACAACCATAAACTTTAATTAAACTTAAAAACACTGGTACTGGCCTATATACACACAATGACTGGGGGTTCCAGAGAAGAGGTTTAAAAACAACTGATTCCCAGTGATGGGTTCTGATTTCTTGACTTATGAAATCATAAAATGTACTTATTCATGTCACTGAGGGAGAGAGGGGAATGTATAATGTTTACATTACGTCAGGATTTGTTATTTTTAGCCATCAGGGATCCTATGGGAGGAGAAGAGACAGTCTGGTATCAGTCACCATGACCGCTGTGATTTGGAGTTGAGTGAGCGCGTTGGGACAGAGGTCAGGTCAGATGAAGTGAGGAAGAACAGATATCACTAAGGCTCTGGCACATTTACATTACATTTAAGTCATTTAGCATTCACCTTATGACATCCAGTGGAACAGCCACTTTACAATAGTGCATCTAAATATTTTAAGGGGGGGGGGGTGAGAAGGATTACTTTATCCTATCCTAGGTATTCCTTAAAGAGGTGGGGTTTCAGGTGTCTCCGGAAGGTGGTGATTGACTCCGCTGTCCTAGCGTTGTGAGGGAGTTTGTTCCACCATTGGGGAGCCAGAGCAGCGAACAGTTTTGACTGGGCTGAGCGGGAACTGTACTTCCTCAGTGGTAGGGAGGCGAGCAGGCCAGAGGTGGATGAACGCAGTGCCCTTATTTGCGTGTGGGCCTGATCAGAGCCTGGAGGTACTGAGGTGCCGTTCCCCTCACAGCTCCGTAGGCAAGCACCATGGTCTTGTAGCGGATGCGAGCTTCAACTGGAAGCCAGTGGAGAGTGCGGAGGAGCGGGGTGACGTGAGAGAACTTGGGAAGGTTGAACACTAGACGGGCTGCGGCGTTCTGGATGAGTTGTAGGGGTTTAATGGCACAGGCAGGGAGCCCAGCCAACAGCGAGTTGCAGTAATCCAGACGGGAGATGACAAGTGCCTGGATTAGGACCTGCGCCGCTTCCTGTGTGAAGCAGGGTCGTACTCTGCGGATGTTGTAGAGCATGAACCTACAGGAACGGGCCACCGCCTTGATGTTAGTTGAGAACGACAGGGTGTTGTCCAGGATCACGCCAAGGTTCTTAGCGCTCTGGGAGGAGGACACAATGGAATTGTCAACCGTGATGGCGAGATCATGGAACGGGCAGTCCTTCCCCGGGAGGAAGAGCAACAGAGATGCATTGGCCGTTCAGATGTGTAGAGGGAGACTCAGCATAGGAGAAAGGGTTAAATACCAGTGCTTGTGTGAATATGTATTTTTCTGTTTAGTTGTTCGATCCTTTGGGATGAATAAACTGTGTCCGTCGAGTTCTTTCTCTGATATTTAGAACCTAACACCAGAAACTCCAGAGGCCTCTTCTGCTCCTGGAAAGGATAGATGCTGCTCTTGTCGTGCGAGAGAAAGAGAACACATTAGCCAGTCATATTTCCATAAAATGGAAAACAAACACTACCAATGAGCAACATAGCATGTATCAACAACATGCTTCTGAAATATTCAACTAATGAATACTAATAGAAGGTAGAACATAGAATTGAAGTAAGACAAGCTTCACATATAAATGTGCTGGCTACACACAAATCACTTAATTTAACACATTAAAATAAGGATCTCAGTCAGTGTGTGTTCAGACACACCTCTGCTGTGAATTCAATAAATGTGATATTAAACCTTACAAACTTTTCAATTACTCAGGAGGAAGATATGGCTGTTAAACATCAGACGTAGGGACATCAGTCTGCAGAAGTCCTTCAAAGACCTGAAGGGGTTATGCTGTGTGCGAGGAGCACCTTGAAGAGTGTTTTATTATGATTATATAGAGCTACTATCTTTATCAATAAAAATAAATTTCAGTCATATCTGAAACTTTTCTGTTGAAAATGTCTCTTTCAACAAGGTTCAATGGAAGACACTGTCCTCCGAGGCAATACCTACCAGAATACATTGCAGGAATCCACCCCCTGGATCTACAACAGATGCACGGCGTAGTAGCAAAAATAAGTAAGCCAACTATAAACTTTGTAGATTAGCAATTTAAGATGCATCGTCATTGTTTTATATCAATGCAACAGGTTTAAAGTCTTGAATTGTCTAGTTTTGAAGGAGAGGACAGGGAAACAGATGGAGTTTTATGTGAGAAAGAGAGAGAATAGGAGAGTGGAAGAGAGCGTGGACCAAGCTCCAGCAGAGGAAGCAGCAGATGTACCTGCATTTATTTATTTTTTACAAGGATTTATACATGGCACTAACCTCAACATCAAAACCTTGATTCCAGATCACAATTCCAAACCTACAACTTTGATTTTGGACTAAATTACCTGAATGGACTACTACTACCACGGATGATCAATAAAAAAACTCTAACAAGCCAAAACCTGCAGAAGAAACACAGCGGAACCTGGAAATACCATCCAACACAAAACTGAAAGATATCCTCCTCGACACTGAAAAGATATAGCTAGCTAACGTGGAAAAGATGGATAGAGACTTACTAGCTATGTTAACTTGCTAGCCGGGACTTTCTACAAGGAATCTGCCTCCCGAAAAAAGCTTCTCCCAAGTGGGTGTGAGACCTACTCCCGTTGCCTGCTCCCACTGCAGCTTTGATTCGTTCACTGTCTGCCCTGGCCTGTCTCCCCCTGTCTGGTACAGGTACCCCCATCACACTCCCCCCTCGCTCCCGAGCGTTCGCTTGCCTCCAGCACATGTGCACTGTTGGGGCGAGTGACTCTGAACTAACAATGGCTAGCCCCAAGTTGATATATTTTTCTCTTGTGCTTTATGCCATTTGCCTCATGACTCCTGCATGCTTTGTTCACAAGGAACTTGCTTGTTTACCCAACCGTGGGACAGTCTGTGTGTGTTCCCACACTCGGGACACTGACTCTCTATTGGTTACACGGACTCCTGGCCTCCCATTCTATTCTACCCACCTCTAGCCGGCTTTGTATTCACGTTACCTGTACAATATGATCTTGTTGCCATCCAAACCTACAACTTTGATTTTGGACTAAATTATTCACACTCAAATGTTATAAATCAACACTGCAGAGTTCTCCCTCTCCTCTGCTGTGCCCTGATTGTATTATTTAATTGTTTTAGTTATTTTAACCTTTATTTAACTAGGCAAGTCAGTTAAAAACACATTCTTATTTACAATGACGGCCAAACCCGGATGACACTGGGCCAATTGTGCACCAACCTATGGGACCCCTAATTACAACCGGATGTGATACAGCCTGGATTCAAACTAGGGACTGTAGTATTTATTATGGATCCCCATTAACTGCAGCCAAAGCAGCAGCTACTCTTCCTGGGGTCAAGGAAAATTAAGGCAGTTTATACAATTTTAAAAACATTACAATACATTCACAGACTGTGTGCCCTCAGGCCCCTACTCCACCACTACCACATACAGTTGAAGTTGAAAGTTTACATACACTTAGTTTGGAGTCATTAAAACTTGTTTTCAACCACTCCACATATTTCTTGTTAACAAACTAATGTTGGCAAGTCGGTTAGGACATCTACTTTGTGCATGACGCAACATTTTTCCAACAATTGTTTACAGACAGATTATTTCACTATCACAATTCCAGTGGGTCATAAGTTTACATACACTAAGTTGACTGTGCCTTTTCCTGGGAAAATTCCAGGAAATGTCATGGCTTTAGAAGCTTTTAAAAGGCTAATTTACATTATTTGAGTCAACTGGAGGTGTACCTGTGGATGTATTTCAAGGCCTACGTTCAAACACAGTGCCTCTTTGCTTGACATCATGGGGAAATCAGCCAAGACCTCAGAATCTTTTTTTGTAGACCTCCAACAAGTCTGGTTCATCCTTGGGAGCAATTTCCAAACGCCTGAAGGTACCACATTCATCTGTACAAACAGTAGTACACAAGTATGAACACCTTGGGACCACGTAGCCGTCATACCGCTCAGGAAGGAGGCGCGTTCTGTCTCCTAGAGATTAACATATTTTGGTGCGAAAAGTGCAAGTCAATCCCAGAACAGGAAAGGACCCTGTGAAGATGCTGGAGGAAACAGATATAAGTATTTATATCCACAGTAAAACGAGTCCTATATCGACATATCCTAAAAGGCCGCTCAGCAAGGAAAAAGCCACTGCTCCAAAACCACCATGAAAAGCCAGACTATGGTTTGCAACTGCATATGGGGACAAAGATCGTACTTTTTGGAGAAATGTCCTCTGGTTTGAGGAAACAAAAATAGAACTGTTGGGCCATAATGACCATTGTTATGCTTGGAGGAAACCAAAGCAAAGAAAGTTAAAGTTAAAGAGCCCCCTCTCCTACCTTACTAGCACCACATGGTGCACTAACCAAAACACAGGGGATGGTCCGCCCAGGTCTTACCTAGTGTGTAAAGACAGTACATACTACAGGTACCATAATTTGCAAATAAATTAATTAAAAATCCTACAATGTGATTTTCTGGATTTTTTTTCTCATTTTGTCTGTCATAGTTGAAGTGTACCTATGATGAAAATTACAGGCCTCTCATCTTTTTAAGTGGGAGAACTTGCACAATCGGTGGCTGACTAAATACTTTTTTGCCCCACTGTATATCATTTTCAATGGCATTCTATCTGCCCCCCCACTCCATTCCTGACATTCAATATTTTCTTTCCTTTGACAACTACTCTGTTAACATGCTCTGCCCGTGTCATTCGAGTGTCAAACCAGACCCCCAGGAATCTAAACACTCCCAACCTCTCCAGATTCCTTCCATACAACTTCAAGTATATTTCCTCCCCAACCTTCCTTCTAGAAAAAAACTGTCTGTGTTTTCTCAACTGAAAACTTGAAGCCCCACCTGAGGGACCACTGCTCTACTTCACTAATCGATTTCTCCCACTCTTCCACAGCGCTCCAATGACCTCCCAACATCAGGTCTCACCTGAGAGAATACATCATCAATCATAATGGAGAACAACAAAGGACTAATGACAATTCCCTGGGGTGTTTATACTGAATCGGGTGCTGGTAATTAAGGGACCGTTTCAGCATTCTGAAAGCACTGTTCTGACTCTTCACTACTTCTCCACACTCTTCACTCCACCAGGGGACTGCGTTTCTCTTTCTTTGCCCTGTACCCATAGGAATCACCTGCCTTGCGGGCCCTTACTATTGCTCCTCTAATTCCATCATTGACTATTTCTATATCTTTCTATATAATTAAGATCTCCTGAAACTGACCCCACTCTGCTTTCCCAAAAATCCATCTCCTCAATCCATTTCCTACTGATTCTTCTTCCCTCAATCCTACAGTGCACAAGATAGGATAGTGACACTGTAGATTCCTCCAAAACCTCCCAAATGCATCTACCTGCCATTGAACTTGAGATCAAAGTAAGATCCAGAGCAGATTCATTTCCTGTTACTGGGTCAATCCTGGTTCCCCGGCCATCACAGGCCCTATCTCATCCAGTAGTTCCTCCAACACTTGTCCGTTTACATCAGTCCATAACCCTCCCCAGAGCGTGCTATGAGTCCCCACACCACATTACCTGTCTCCTATCTTGACCTTCTACATTCCCAGGGGCCAGCAACTCCAGTCTCTTATACGGGTTGTAAAAGTTCACTATTACCATATTCCCCCCCTCCCAACCACACCTCTACCACTTCAACTCCCTTTCCCACACACCTATATGGGATCCCACGCTTTATAAAGGAAGCACACCCTCCACCTATCTCTACGGGCTGCAACATAACCTTGTAATACAAAATCTAGCGTAGGTTTTAGCCATGTCTCCTGGAGACATATGTGACTCACCACCTGGATTCTGTCTTATGTAGCAAAATTTGAAATTGTGTTTTTCACATTAGATAAAAGTAGAGACTTAGAGCTACATAATAATGGTATATCATGCACTGCATTTGAGGAACAATGGAAAAATAATTCTGCTTTGAAATGTGATCAACTTGTAAACTCACTTTTGAGAAAATCGCCTTTGAATGTTTTGGTATCTAGTGAAGAGCTCTTCTTTGTCTACACCCATTCAGCATCGTTCACACCCTCGTAAGCTTTAGCCTCACCCATCTCATTTTGCTCTTGAAGCGCACACGTGACACTCTGGCCGATGATTTGTTTACCTCTGGATAACACGAAAACAGCCTAACCAGCTCTGCTGGCAACAATTTCATTATGCTTTTTGCAGACATTTACTGACACTGGCCATATTCAGTGGGTGTCGTACACCCGTCACGCAACGTTAGCTAATGAGCCAGCCAGCCAGCCAACGTTAGTTAGTTAAATAACAATGAACAGTGCCAACAATGCCACAGTGCTGGGAGCTAACCAGCCATGTTCAATGTTAGCTAGCTAACATTAGGCTCTGACTAGGACAGCAAACAGGCTCTGGGAAACAAATAATAATGTCAGCTAGGGAGCCAGCCAGCTAACGTTAGCTAGCTAACTAACAGTACACTTTAGCTTGAAATGAAACCACTTTCTGTCAAAATTAGAAGACGTTTAATATCTGAAAATGTACTGTAGCTAGCTAACGCTAGACTATCTTACCTGTATACATCATTGTGCATGGACACGTCTGCCTGTCAGGAATGCCATACCACAGTTGCCCTTAGTTTGAAGATATAATCCGGAGACAGGTGTTTTCTCCATCTCTTTAGCTATCATACTTTAATACTTGATCCTCCAGAAAGTGGAGAGCAACACTTATGAAACTCCACTACACAATGCATTTTTTAAAAAGACACGTTCGACAGGATTACCAACACAGACTGACGAGCTTCTATGGCAGACCAATCTGAACTCCTCTCTCGGCATGTCCAGCCCACTCATTATCTCAGCCAATCATGGCTAGTGGGGAAGGTTGCTGACTTTTTCTGTGGCTTAACAAACAAGGCTCATAAATGTATCAATTGTATTCATATTTACAGATGGCATGCAAGTTTGTTATTAAGGCACATGAAAGTTCACATGCTCGAGAAGGCATTTCTGCCTAAAAACTCATTTAGATTAAAAAAATATTTTTTACGTTCAAATGGCTCTCCTGTGAAGTTGTTACTTATGACATATGCCTAGTTTTCTGAATTAGGTTACATATTATATCAGGTTTGGCTGGTAACTCAAGAAACTGTTTGAACTCTTGCCCATTAGCCATCAAACTTCTGGCATTCCATTGAAGGATTAACACCATAATGCAAATGAACCAATATATGATTCCTGGCTGTGTAACGTCGATCGTCTGTTGAATGAAGAGAGTCAGACCGAAATGCAGCGTGTAGGTTACTCATGACTTTAATGAAAGTATCGCGGTACATTAAATAACTGAACTAAATACAAAAACAACAGAACGGAACGTGAAACTAATTACAGCCTATCTGGTGACTACAACACAGAGACAGGAACAAACACCCACAAAATACAAAGCGAAAGTCAGGCTGTCTAAATACGGTTCTCAATCAGAGACAACGACAAGCACCTGACTCTGATTGAGAATCGCCTCAGGCAGCCAAGCCTAACTAGACACACCCCTAATCAGCCGCCATCCCAAATAATACAAACCCCAATACGAATACAACATATAAACCCATGTCACACCCTGGCCTACCCAAACATATAACAAAAACACAAAATACAATGACCAATGCGTGACAGAACCCCCCCCTAAGGTGCGGACTCCCGGACGCACCTCAAGAGCATAGGGAGGGTCCGGGTGGGCGTCTGTCCATGGTGGCGGTTCTGGCTCGGGACGTGGACCCCACTCCATAAATGTCCTATTTCCTCCCCTTCGCGTCCTGGGATAATCCACTTTCTCCGCCGACCATGGCCTAATAGTCCTCACCCAGATCCCCACTTAACTGAGGAGCAGCTCGGGACAGAGGGGCAGCTCGGGACAGAGGGGCAGCTCGGGACAGAGGGGCAGCTCGGGACAGAGGGGCATCTCATGACAGAGGGGCATCTCAGAACAGAGGGGCATCTCAGGACAGAGGGGCATCTCAGGACAGAGGGGCAGCCCGGGACAGAGGGGCAGCCCAGGACTGAGGGGCAGCTCGGGACAGAAGCAGCCTGGTACTGAGGGGAAGCCCGGTACTGAGGGGAAGCCCGGTACTGAGGGGAAGCCCGGTACTGAGGGGAAGCCCGGTACTGAGAGGAAGCCCGGTACTGAGAGGAAGCCCAGTACTGAGAGGAAGCCCAGTACTGAGAGGAAGCTCAGGCAGGTAGTAGGCTCCGGTAAATCCTGGCTGGCTGGTGGAACTGGATGATTCAGGTTGTCTGGCCGATCTTGAAGATCATGGCTGACTGGCACTTCTGGCGGATCTTGGCAGACTGGCACTTCTGGCGGATCCTGGCAGACTGGCGACGCTGGGCAGACTGGCGGCGCTGGGCAGACTGGCGGCGCTGGGCAGGCTGGCGGTGCTGGGCAGGCTGGCGGCGCTGGGCAGACTGCCGGCGCTGGGCAGACTGGGAGAACTGGGCAGACTGGGAGCACTAGCGGCGCTGGGCAGACTGGCGGCGCTGGCGGCGCCGGGCAGACTGGGAGCACTGGCCGCGCTGGGCAGACTGGGAGCACTGGCCGCGCTGGGCCGACTGGGAGCACTGGCGGCGCTGGGCAGACTGGAGACTCCGGCAGCACAGGAGAGGAGAAAGGCTCTGGCTGTGCTAAACAGGCGGGAGACTCCAACAGCGCAGGAGAGGAGAAAAGCGCTGGCTGCGCTGAACAGACGAGGCGCACTGGAGGCCTGGTGCGTGGTGCTGGAACTGGTGGTACTGGCTCGAGGACACGCACAGGAAGCCTGGTGCGGGGAGCTGCTACCGGAGGACTGGTGTGTAGAGGTGGCTCTGGATAGACCGGACCGTGCAGGCGCACTGGAGCTCTTGAGCACCGAGCCTGCCCAAGCTTACCTGGCTAGATGCCCACTCTAGCCCGGCCAATAGGAAGGGCTGGTATGTGCCGCACCTGGCTCTGCACCCGCACTGGAAACACCGTGCGCTCCATAGCATAACACGGTGCCTGCCCGGTCTCTCTAGCCCAACGGTGAGCACAGGGAGTATGCGCAGGTCTCCTACCTGGCATAACTATTCTCCCTTCTAGCCACCCCCCCAATAATTTTTTGGGGCTGTTTTTCCAGTTTCCAACCGCGTCGCCGTGCTGCCTCCTCATACCTGCGCCTCTCCGCTTTATTCGCGTCTATTTCTTCCTTGGGACGGCGATATTATCCCGGCTGCGCCCAGGGTCCTTTTCCGTCTAATATCATCTCCCAAGACCAGAAGTCCTTATTTTGCTGCTCCTCACAATTAACAGGGAGAGTAGGCTCAGGTCTGACTCCTGACTCAGCCACTCTCTCTCTGCGCTTTCCCCCGTTACTTTCGGTTTTCGCTCTGCGTCGCCGTGTTTTCCTTTTTGACTCCATTAGCCTGTAGCCCTCTTCGCACTGCTGAAGCGAATCCCAGGCGGGCTCCTGCACTCGCTCTGGGTCTGCCGCCCACCTGTTGATTTCTTCCCACGACGTATACTCCATGCTTCTACCGTCCATAACGTCCTCCTTTAGATCCTGCCAGTTTACACACTGCTCGGTCTGTGAGTGGTGGGTGTTTCTGTAACGGCGTTCATCTGTTGAATGAAGAGAGTCAGACCGAAATGCAGCGTGTAGGTTATTCATGACTTTAATGAAGGAATTGCGGTACATGAAATAACTCATAAATACAAAAACAACAAACGGAACGTGAAACCTATTACAGCCTATCTGGTGAACACTACACAGAGACAGGAACAAACACCCACAAAATACAAAGCGAAAGTCAGGCTGTCTAAATACGGTTCTCAATCAGAGACAACGACAAGCACCTGACTCTAATTGAGAATCGCCTCAGGCAGCCAAGCCTAACTAGACACACCCCTAATCAGCCGCAATCCCAAATAATAGAAACCCCAATTCGAATACAACATATGTCACACCCTGGCCTACCCAAACATATAACAAAAACACAAAATACAATGACCAAGGCGTGACAGGCTGGACTGATTTTCAATCTTATTGAGGTCATCCTGTACATTTCCCCATGTCAGTCCTGTGATTCCAAGATACCTCACTGCCTGCTGCACTATGATCTTGATCTTCTTAGTCCTTGATTGAAATATTTCTGTGCAATTGATTGCTGCTGTCACAAATATAACAACCTTCCTCAGGTCTCCTACCAGTCTTGTGTTCTGTTCGGTTATTTTCCTGACACCGAGGGCCCTCACCTCCTCCCTGTAGGCCGTCTCGTCGTTGTTGGTAATCAAGCCTACCACTGTAGTGTCGTCTGCAAACTTGATGTTGGAGTTGGAGGCGTGCATGGCCATGCAGTCGTGGGTGAACAGGGAGTACAGGAGAGGGCTGAGAACACACCCTTGTGGGGCCCCAGTGTTGAGGATCAGCGGGGTGGAGATGTTGTTACCTACCCTAACCACCTGGGGACGGCCCGTCAGGAAGTCCAGGACCCAGACAGGGCCAACCTCATATCCTTAATTAACCAAATGAATGAGAGCACAACATCTTCAACACCCCCCACACACTCACACCTCCTTTAACTCCTATGTCCGATGACTATGAACAACAGCACAATGTTATTGAGGATTTGGAAAATTGTGTAATAAATCAGAGTGGGGATGGTATTGATAGAAGTGTCCGTGTTGTGTACCGCAATAAATTCAGCAATACAGAGATTCGTCAGTTTTAAAATTTTACATGTATGAATCAGAGCCTTGATTATGCAGTTTTTTATGTGATGGTTTTGGATACTCTAGGATAACTTTTAGAAAGGGCTACAGATTTTGCCGAACCTCGTGATGTCTTACAACTTGAAATATGTGGAGATACTGTGTTTTGCATACTATCTCTTGTTTTACCCAATGGCGAAGCAGATCTTGAACAATTTATAGCCCTGCTGGAACGTCTTGTTCAATCTAACTTAGCCATCATAGCTGATAGGACCCCAGAACTTGTTGTACAAATAGTTTGCCAACCCCTAGGCGAAGGTGGTCAGAGAAGGATAGTCTCGTGCAATCAGAAATCATAAACAATAAGATGGCATATCTCATAAACGTTAACAATCCTGGTAATCAGTTCTGCTTTGCAATAGGCCTATCACATTTACTCAACCCTGGATGTACTGATCTAGAGGCTTTACAAAAGGCTTGGGAGCTCCAAAATGCCATCAGTCTAGGTATGCTGTGGCTGTGGCTTTCTCTGTCATAGTCAAATTTGAAAAATTTCTGGACATCAAGCTTGTGGTTTTGTACCATAGTAGAGCTAATTCAGCTCTCTTAAAATTCCAGGACAACACTACTTTTATGTGCAAAACACCCATTATTATTATTACCAACATCAGAGCTTTTTAAGGAGCACCATATGTATGTCCATCATGTCATACAGGCTACACTCTTGTCGTTATAACTGTTCAGTATGTCAGGATGAAAAATGCCCGATGCAACCCTTAAACCTAATACCCTGTGCAGATTGTCAACGCACATGTCATTCTGCCTACTGCTATGAAACACACAAAATTGAAACATTGCACCCCAAGGCATGTAAATCTGTAAGCAGTTGTGACATTAACAAGAAGTCCAAAATGCCATTGCAATTACAACCTTAAAATAGACAACCCTGAACCTCAAGTGTGGTATCATACGTTGCCCAATCTGTAAAGGGCCTTTGAAAAGCAGAGACACTGAAGTGGTTCAAGTGCCACACGAGTGCTATAGTCAGCCCTTGGCTGAAGATTACATTTACATTTACATTTAAGTCATTTAGCAGACGCTCTTATCCAGAGCGACTTACAAATTGGTGCATTCACCTTATGACATCCAGTGGAACAGTCACTTTACTATAGGTGAACATGATGAGAAATATGTGTTTTATGACTTTGAACCTAATCAGCTATCTGGGGTTCATTTGCCTATTTTTGTATCTACCATGACTTTCAAGGGTGAAAAGTGGTCGGCAGAGGGCTCCAATTGTGCACTACTCTTTCTAAAACACTTCAGAAAACCCCAGTACAAAAGCTTCACGTTTGTAGCTCACAATTCTAGAGCCTATGATTGCTATCTTCTTTTGAACCTCTTCATACAAGCTGTTGCACCGAGGGTCATAGCGCAAGGTAGTAAGATCTTGTGTTTTGTAGACCCCGCCTTCAACCAGAGATACATTGACAGTTTAAGCTTCTTACCCATGAGATTGGCTCAAATGCCTGAGGCCTTGGGTTTTGAAAACTCTGTGAAAGGTTGGTTTCCTAATTTCTTCACATCTGAGGAGAATCTACATTATATTGGATCTTATCCCAGCCCCGAAATGTACGGGTGTGATGAAATGTCTCCCAAAGAGCGAGAGAAATTCATGACATGATATGAGACAGTATGTCATAAATCCTTTGATTTCCGTAAAGAGACGGAGTCATACTGTGACAATGATGTGGTTATACTGCGTGATGAATGCCTTAGATTCAGAGAAGAGGTAATCAAAGATGCCGGCATTGACCCCTGGAGTTGTGCAACTATTGCATCGGCATGCATGAAAACCTATCGTACACACTTTCTATCCCCATCATCTATAGTAATTCCATCGCATAGCGGGTCCATGCTAGCCAATCATTCACTTGAGCAGCGCCTAACCTGCTACCTGTTTCTTCGGCTATAGCTCTCTGGAACCTCTTCCCCCCCCCCATTAGATCCTGGGTTAGAGGGGGTATAATAAATGTTTTTCATAATCTGCTCCGCCATCATTCTTGCCTATCTGATGTACAATAACATTAATGAGCCCCTTTCAAATAACGAGAACATTTCATTTTAATTTTGCATTTTATTTCTGCAATTTAAAAAAAAGTATGTCACGCCCTGACCATAGTTATCTTAGTTTTCTTTATTATTTGGTTAGGTCAGGGTGCGACAAGGGTGGTTTGTTTAGTTTTTGTATTGTCTAGAGGGTTTTGTATGTCCAGGGGTTTTTCTAGTCTAGGTGTTTATATGTCTATGGTTGCCTTGATTGGTTCTCAATCAGAGGCAGCTGTTTATCGTTGTCTCTGATTGGGAACCATATTTAGGTAGCCATATTCCTTGGTTATTTTGTGAGTTGTTATTCTATGTTTAGTTGCCTGTTCTGCATTAGTCATATTGCTTCACGGTTAGTTTGGTTTAGTTCTGTTCAGTGTTCTCTCTTTTATTAAAGAGTTATGTTCGCTAACCACGCTGCGCCTTGGTCTCCTCTTTATGAAGACCATGACACATCCATACAATTCAGGATACATAGCAGAATATTATGTCCCGTTTTCTCAATGACCCATGCATGCAACACCTTGTATACTTGGTTTACATTTACAGGCTTATATCGCTGAATTTTTAAAACACATACATCCGTTCTATAAGTAGATAAACAACAAATATGATACACGTTACAATTAAATGATGTTTCAAACAAATAAACTAAAATCTCAGACAAGGATGTTTCTATTTCTTCAGAATCATCCACAAGACGGGATACCAGTTGTGACCATTGTAGAGTCTCCCCTGTATGTATGTATGTATGTATGTATGTATGTATGTATGTATGTATGTATGTATGTATGTATGTATGTATGTATGTATGTATGTATGTATGTATGTATGTATGTATGTATGTATGTATGTATGTATGTATGTATGTATGTATGTATGTATGTATGTATGTATGTATGTATGTCGTACATGACTCATGATTTGTTCCATTTTTAGCACACGCTCTGCATTAACCCCTGTTTTGTAGGTTGTGTAGAGCGATACATTGCTCACTTTATTTTCAATAATTTGCTGCATAACATTTGTAAATCCTCTCAAAAGAAAAAATGTATTAATTTTCTAACATCGTATTCATATACAGTAATTACCCATTGCTTTATATCTAAATAAAACATATATATTATTGTTATTCGTTCTCTTGGGGTTGACAGACCCAGAAAGTCACCACATCAGCCACCAAAGCTTCCATGTATTTGTTGTCGTCCACCAGTGCGTGCCTGATTTCTTTGAGTTTCTCATGGATGTAGGATCACCTCCTTCAGTTCATGTAGGAAAGCCTTGGTTACACCGTAAACCCTGGGAATAGATGGCACAAGACCCATAGACTCCAGGGCTCTGACCATCAATGGTATAATGCAGCAGGACCACAGTCTTTTCACCAGCTACTCAAAGTGGTTGAAGAAGTACCTGGGTGGGTCATATAAACACGGAGGTCGTCGTTGGCTGGGGTGACTGATCTCACGACCGTGGCATTTCTCTCTTATATACTCTCCGATCACCACATCTAAAAGTGTGGCTACAGAGGCCTTGATGGTGTCCATAAAAATACTACTGCCCACCCCATCAAACACATCCTCAGGCTGTGTACATGTAGGGGGTGTCAGGGGGCTTCCCTGGGGGGAGTAGAAAGGAGGGCTGTGAG
Source organism: Oncorhynchus gorbuscha (assembly GCF_021184085.1). Classification (NCBI taxonomy): domain Eukaryota; kingdom Metazoa; phylum Chordata; class Actinopteri; order Salmoniformes; family Salmonidae; genus Oncorhynchus; species Oncorhynchus gorbuscha. The sequence continues at coordinate 35,373,914 of NC_060176.1, read as the reverse complement.
GCATAGAGTACTTAGGGTCTGGTACCCATGACGTATTGGAGTCCTGATATGGTATATGAATATCCATGGTATATGCTGAAATGAAGAACCAGAGGGCTTTATGGTCACCCTTTTTATTGTTGAACCATTCCTTTGGTATAGGGGCGTGGATAACGTAACAGCCACGTACTTCGTTTTTTTCAGGGGATGACCCTTCTGGGGGTTCCTTTGAATCATAATCCTTAGGATTCATATATATCATGCACTTCCTTAGTTTAACCTTTCTGGCACAGGCGTTCTGCTAGTGACCCACCTTGACAACATCCGGTGAAATTGCAGAACGCCAAATTTAAAATACAGAAATAGTCACAATAAACATTCATAAAAAATACAAGTGTTATACACTGACTTAAAGATGAATTCTTGTTAATCCAGCTGCTCTGTCAGATTTCAAAAAGGCTTTATGGCAAAAGCATACCATGCGATTATATGAGGACAGCGCCCCGCTGACAAACATTTTACAACCAAGTAAAGGAATGACAAAAGTCAGAAATAGCAATAAAATTAATCACTTACCTTTGAATATCTTCATATGGTTGCAGTCTCAAGAGTCCCAGCTACACAATAAATGTTTATTTTGTTCAATAAAGTCCCTCTTTATATCCCAAAAACTCAGTTTTGTTGGTGCGTTTTGTTCAGTAATCCACTGGCTTAAAGGCGGTCAAAACATGCAGACGAATCCATCCTAATAATTACCGGTTAAGTTTGTCGAAACATGTCAAACGATGTTTATAATTAATCCTAAGGTTGTCAATTGTCTAAATAATCGATCATATTTCAACCGAACAATAGCGTATTCAATAGAAAGGAAAAACAATGAAGGGCGCGCACTCGGTCACGCGTGCAAACCAGCACTGCATGATTCTATAGTCCACTAACAGAAAGGTCTCATTCTTCTTCATTTTTCAGAAAACAAGCCTGAAACAATGTCTAAAGACTGTTGACATCTAGTGGAAGCCATAGGAACTGCAATCTGGGTCCTACCCCCTTGGATACTTTATTAGGCATTCAATTTGTAAGTCGCTCTGGATAAGAGCGTCTGCTAAATGACTTAAATGTAAATGTAAATTGAAAACTACCCACATTTCCTCAGGTTTTCGCCTGCCAAATCAGTTCTGTTATACTCACAGACAGTATTTTAACAGTTTTGGGAACTTTAGAGTGTTTTCTATCCAAATCTAACAATTATATGCATACCCTAGCTTCTGGGCCTGAGTAACAGTGAGTTACATTTACTTTTAGTTTTTTTGTGCCTGATTTTTGCCTACAGCACGGTATGTGACTTGTTTGCCTTTACTACTGAAGTATGTTCTATTGCGCTTTCATTCGATCACAACAATTTATTTTACATTTTGGGAATTGTGAAAAGTGCTTTATGAATGAAATAGTTAATAAGTAGTGAGTCATTAGTCTGTCCTTAGTAGAGTGACCTTCAAATGTAATATCGAATCAAAATATAAATTAGGATGACATAAATAACCCAGCTGCTGGGTCAATCCCTCAACCCAACGTGCTGGGTTTATGTCACAATCCAGAAATATAGTCTAATATTTACCCAGCAGTTGGGTCAAGTGCTCAACCCAAGACGTTGGGTTAGAAGCACAACCCAAACCCGTTGGGTTGAATTAACCCAATGCTGTGTCTGACCGATATTGATCCAGCAGTGGGTTGTCGAAATTACCCAAATTGGGTTATTTTTAACCCAGGATCTTTTTTAGAGTAACAATAACTCATGTTGGAAAAATAATATGAATTTCCATATTAGGCATAACTCAATTTCTACCTTTTTAAGATGCCAAAATATATATATTTTCTTCAGTAATTGTTTTCAGTATCCTAATGCATGCATTCAACAAACATTGGACAAAGGACTTTCTACAGGGCCGTGTCATAACGTTGCCCTGTTGGAGAGGTTTATGACCCCCATAGCTCACAGCGTAATTTGGCTGATTGTCCTTTAATAAACTTCCATTGGTTAATCTATTGCTCAGTTAATACTCGGCTCATAAATAATTCTGTAATTGTCACACATGCTAAGGTCAACATCCCGATAGTGTTCACATTCCTCTCATGTAAATGTTCTATTTATACATAACAAGATTTATTTGGGAAATATCCAGTCTTAGCTATTTTCTTCGTTTACCATGCTGATGATTTCAAGTTGTATTGTATTGTTATTATTTTTTTTGTTAAAGACATTGAATATATGTTGTTTAGTTACTATATTTAGTATGTTTCATTTCCTTCTCTATGTGAAGTACACAACCGGTCAAAAGTTGTAGAACACCTACTGATTCAAGGATTTTTCTTTATTTTTTACTATTTTCTACATTGTAGAATAATAGTGAAGACATCAAAACTATGAAGTAACACATATGGAATCATATAGAAACCAAAAAAGTGTTAAACAAATCAAAATGTATTTTATATTTGAGATTCTTCAAAATGTTACCCTTTGCCTTGATGACAGATTTGCACACTCTTGGCATTCTCTCAACCAGCTTCAAATGGAATGCTTTTCCAACAGTCTTGAAGGATATGCTGAGCACTTGTTGGCTGCTTTTCCTTCACTTTGTAGCCCGACTCGTCCCAAACCATCTCAATTTGGTTGATGTCGGGGGATTGTGGAGGCCAGGTCATCTGATGCAGCACTCCATCACTCTCCTTCTTGGTAAAATAGCCCTTACACAGCCTGGAGGTGTTGGGTAAGGAAAGAAATTCCACAAATTAACTTTTAAGAAGGCACACCTGTTAATTTAAATTCATTCCAGGTGAATTTATGAAGCTGGTTGAGATAATTCCAAGAGTGTACAAAGCTGTCATCAAGTCAAAGGGTGGCTATTTGAAGAATCTCAAATATATTTTGATTTGTTTAACACCGTTTTGGTTACTACATGATTCAATGTGTTATTTTATAGTTTTGATGTCTTCACTATTATTCTACACTGTAGAAAATAGTAAAAAATAAAGAAAAAACCTTGAATGAGGAGGTGTGCTAAAACTTTTGATCTGTAGTGTAAATTAATTTAAAGTTATGTGATTTGTTTTATGTAGATACATTTGAATTGTTTAACACATTATAACAAAAAACGGATTTAATTTGCATATTTGTACTGTTTGTCACAATGTTCGCCACAAGTTTCCTAGAATTGTTTGCCAGAAGTTGTACGAGCTGCCGCATATTTACTGCAACAGTTTGCCACAAAACAAATTTGCAAACATTTTTGGCAAATTGGCCAAAGGTTTGCCACAACTTTTTTGCCAGAAGCCTGTTTTTTCTTTCTTCTTCCTCCAGACGGTGTATTTGGAATCTCTTTCGCCTGGAGAACAACCACCTCAAACAGAACAACCAGTTCCACACTGTCTGGACGTTTCGGAACCTCCTCTTCACATTTAGGGACACGTCCTCCTCCTGGAGAAGCTCATGGAACAGAAGGACCTCACAAAAAAGCATCACAAAACAACAATGTATTTCTACAAACAATACTCAATTAATACCGTATAGCAAAAGTGTGATTAAAATAACATGTGTGACATAAACAGCCAGCCATTAGGTTTTGAAAATATTCCAATAGCCAGACCAATCTTTGTGCAATACAAACCCGTCTAGATGTATTGATTGTGGAAGAGTCGGTTTTAAAGACTAACATTAATTGTCAAGCAAGTAATAGTAATTGTGGGCAAAGTCAACCAATATAACAAACCTAACATACAATATATGCACCCATTTCTCCCAGCTCTAACCATCCTCTATTGACATCAAAACAAAGAGGATTTTGACCAATGTTTCTGTTTATTGCATCTGTTTTGTTGTAAACCACGACTCTGCTGCGCTCAACCTCGTTTCAGAACATGAGTGTGAGAAAGTATGTTATTGATGGAGGGACGGACTGAGTTTTATTAGTTATATGTACAGGATAAACATGACATACACCGTCCAACGAAATGCTTCCTTGCAGGTTCCTTCTCGACAATGCAACAGCAATAAGAAATTATAAAAGATAAGAATGTGAACGTAAAGTAAATGGCTCAGTAGAATATAAGAAATATTTTAGCTTAAATATAATACAGGAAGGCACAATTTAGTTTTGGGGAAGGGGGGGGGGTTTGGTGGGTAAGAATTTAAATTGTGCAGTATTTAGCAATAATAAGAGCCTAGTAGCAGCAGTTGGGATGTGTGTGTGCGTAGCATGAATATGTGTGTGTGTGCACGCGTATACAGTATCTGTGTGGCTGTGTATGTGAGTGAGTGCATGTTTGCTTAGGTGCAGAGAGTCAGTGCAGGTGGTCAGTCCAGTTCAAGTGTTCAGCAGTCTGATGCCTAGAAACTGTCTCTGAGTCTGTTGGTATCAGACCTCATTCTCCAGACTATAAGGGAGTGAACAGCTCTTCGCTGTGGTGTGTGGTGTCCTTGATGATGCTGCGGGGCTTCTTCAGGCACCGTTTCAAGTAGATGTCCTGGATGGGCAGGAGCATGGTCCCAGTGATGTACTGGGCCGTCTTCACCACACTGGAGGGTCTTGCTGTCGTGGATGGAGGAATTACCCTTACCAGGCAGTGATTGCAACCATTCAGGACACTCTCAATGGTGCAGCGGAAGTATTTGGAGAGGAGCCGGGTTGGCATGCGGAATATCGTCAGCCGCCTTAGGAGGTAGAGACGCTGTTGCGCCCTGTTGACAAGAGTGGTGGTGCTGTTGGTCCATGTCAAGTCCCTGGTGATGTGGAAACCGGGAACTTAAAACTGCTTACTCTTTTTACTGCAATCCCATATATGTGGATCAGGGCATGTGTCCGTCCTCTGCTTCCTTTTTTTTAACACATTTTTTTAATTTTGTTGGTCATTTTTTCAGAAGGGGGTTACAGGTACTGGTATAACATTCAAAGTCAAATCAATTCAGATGTATTCACTTATCATATTTGCCTTTCATATTTTTTTGTACCTGTGGGATGCCACTCGAAAGAAGAAAAAAAAACAACCAGAGAAATGCATACATACATAAAGAACAGTATCAATAGTTTTGTGTATCAACAGTTTTGTGTATCAACATTTTTGTAATACTTTTTATGCAAGGAAAATAAACAAAAAAGGCTCCGCCTCACCAAACCATTCCCCCACCCCCTCAGTCCATATCCACACACCTGCATCCTCCCTCCCTCCCCACCCAGAAACCATTTTCCCACCCCTTCCCACCCTACCAAGCACACCTCCTCCCGCATCTTCACTGAGCATTCTGTTGAAGGTTTAGACAATGGTTTTGCCTAACGAAGGAAATATATCTATTCCTAAATATAATATTTAAAATGGGAAACGATTGGGATTCAAGAGTAGAGTTGGGGTACTCTTTTCAGGTTCTTGAGGGGGAGTAGGGGAGATTTAGTTAGATTTATTTTATAACTTGAGCTGGAGTGGAATTTGTCTATGATCTTCAAAGCATTTGGGAGGGATTGAGATACATCTTCAGCGTATAATGAGATGATTTGAGCCGTAGAATTGAGGCAAATTGGTGTAACTTCTTTTGAATGTCGAATTGCCTGGGCCAGGGGCTTAATGGGGGTGATTCTACTAAGCTGTATATGGAATTGTTTTAAGAAGGTCATACCAGGGTTCGTTTTGTTCTTTCATATTAATTTAAATTATTATAATTTTAAGAACCCTTGATGTATAAAAAATATATTTAAAAAATAATATTTGATGACCAATGTTAAATATATATATATTTTTAACCCTTTTCTCCCAAATTTCATGATATTCCATTGATAGTTAGTCTTGTCTCATCGCTGCAACTTCCCTACAAACTCGGGAGAGGCGAAGGTCGAGAGTCGTGTGTCCTCCAAAACACGACCCAGTTTGATTAACAATTTTATTTGGCCTTACTATTATTAGCCCATACAAACGCATTGAATAACAGACCCCCCCCCCCCCCAAAAAAAACAGAACAAAGTCTGTTCTGAAGTGTCTGTCCTATATCTGAGAGATATAAGAAAGGTCAGGAAACATTTTCAATTTTTTTGTACATATTTAACACGTTATTTTTGTCACAAAACAGTCTCCATGTACAGCGCATTCGGGAAGTATTCAGACCCCTTGACATTTACTGCATTTTGTTACGTTACAGCCTTTTTCGAAAATAGATTAAATAAATGAAAATCTTCAATCAATCAATCTACACACAATACCCAATAATAACAAAGCAAAAAAACGTTTTATTTTATTTTTAGAAATGTCTTGCTAATTTGTTACAAATAAAAACAAAAATACCTTGTTTACGTAAGTATGAGACTCGAAACTGAGCTCAGGTGCATTCTGTTTCCATTGATCATCCTTGAAATGTTTCAACAACTTTATCCACCTATGGTGAAATTAATTGATTGGGAATAATTTGGAAAGGCACACACCTGTCTATACAAGGTCCCACAGTGCATGTCAAAGCAAAAAACAAGCCATGAGGACGAAGGAATTGTCCGTAGAGCGCCGAGAAAGGATTGTGTCAAGGCGCAGATCTGGGGAAGAGTACCAAAAAATGCCTGCAGCATTGAAGGTCCCCAAAAACACAGTGGCCTCTTAAATGAAAGAAGTTTGGAACCACCAAGAATCTTCCTAGAGCTGGCTGCCCGGCCAAACTGAGCAATCAGAAGGGCCTTTGTCAGGGAATGACCAAGAACCCGATGGTCACTTTGACAGAGATCAAGAATTCCTCCTTGGAGATGAGAGAAACTTCCAGAAGACAACGATCTCTGCAGCACTCCAGCAATCAGGCATGTATGGTAGGGTGGCCAGACGGAAGCCACTCCTCTGTAAAAGGCACATAACATCCCGCTTGGAGTTTACCAAAAGGCTCCTAAAGGACTCTCAGACCATGAGAAACAAGATTCTCTGGTCTGATGAAACCAAGATTGAACTCTTTAGCCTGAATGCCAAGCGTCAACGTCTGGAGGAAACCTGGCACCATCCCTACGGTGAAGCATGGTGGTGGCAGCATCATGCTGTGGGGATGGTTTTCAGCGGCAGGGACAGGGAGACTAGTCAGGATTGAAGGAAAGATTAACAGAGCAAAGTACAAAGAGGTCCTTGATGAAAACCTGCTCCAGAGCTCTCAGGACCTCAAAATGGGGAGAAGATTCACCTTCCAACAGGACAACGACCCTAATCACACAGCCAAGACAACGCAGGAGTAGCATTGGGACAAGTCTCTGAATGTCATTGAGTGTCCCAGCCAGAGCCCAGACTTGAACCCGATCGAACATCTCTGGAGAGACCTGAAAATAGCTGTGCAGCGACGCTCCCCATCCAACCTGACAGAGCTTGAGAGGATTTGCAGAGAAGATTGGGAGCAACTCCCCAAATACAGGTGTGCCAAGCTTGTAGCATCATACCCAAGAAGACTCGAGGCTGTAATCGCTGCCAAGGGTGCTTCAACAAAGTACTGAGTAAAGGGTCTGAATACTTACGTAAATGTGATATTTCAGTTTTTTTAAATCCATTTGCAAAAATGTCTGAACCTGAAAACCCTCATTATGGGGTATTGTGTTCAGATTGACGAGAGATAAAAACAATTTAATCCATTTCAGAACAAGGCTGTAAAGTAACAAAATCTGGAAGAAGTCAAGGGGTCTGAATAATTTCTGAATACAGCGTATGTTGGAGAGTATGTTGATCTCATTAGATTTGTCCCTCATGTCCAAAATGGCATTCATGTCTGTCCGAATAACCAGTTGGAATTCAGTCAATTCTAACAATATGCTGGTCAGAGAACTTTAAAAAAAAACTTGGGATCATATGAATTTGGAGCATACACATTGATAAAGGCAATTCTCTTCCCATTATGGACATTTAAGGTAAGCGATTCTGCCTTCTTGGTCTTCGCCTTCACCAGGGATACTGTGATTTTGAGTTTCTTATGCATCATTATGATAACACCCTTAGTTTTGTTTGGGGCTCATTAAAAAGCCGGCAGTTTGTACAAATGGTTCTCTATTCTATGTGCGTCCTTATGGAGAAAGTGTGTTTCTTGGAGCATTGCTATATCAATATGGTTTCTTGCTTGAATATCAAGACAGCTGGAATGTTTGATAGGATTACTAAAGCCTTTCAGATTCCATGAGACAATAGCTAGTGTTGCCATTGTTTTTCTAAAATGGAATTGTTATCCTTAGTGTTGATAAGATCATGGATGTAAAATAAAATAGCACGACCCACTGGGTCTCTATAAACCACCCCCCCCCCTTCCTCAGCCCCCTCCTTCCTATGTAGCTCCCAGCCCTCCTTCTCCTGTTCCCCCCACCCTCCTTCTCCTATTCCCCCAGCCCTCCTTCTCCTGTTCCCCCAGCCCTCCTTCTCCTGTTCCCCCAGTCCTCCTTCTCCTGTTCCCCCAGCCCTCCTTCTCCTGTTCCCCCAGCCCTCCTTCTCCTGTTCCCCCAGCCCTCCTTCTCCTGTTCTCCTGTTTCTCTGAAGCAGCAGGGGGGGTCTTAAGCTGTAACATTAAAAAAACACATTATTATTGTTAAATAAAACATAAAATAAGCAACCAATTTAGACCTTTACAGTTAAGTTTGCAGACTTGATGAGTAAGGGTGGGGAATGAAGAAAAAATAAAAGAAAATGAAAACAAAAACATGACAGATATGCAAGTCTAATGCCTAAACAGTCAAAAATAGGAGGAGCAATAGATCTTAATCCATGATATGCATAAATTATTAGCAATATGATTAGAATGACTTTAAACATATATTTGCCCTCCTTTAAGTGCTCTGTTCTATGTACAAAACAAATAAGAGGGTATGTGCAAAAAGTGAAGTCTATACTCTAGAGGCTGGGAAAGGAATCTGCCTAAATAGAGGGGGAAAGGAATCAACAAGAAGGAAAAAAGCAAAAACAAAACAGCTATTGTATAGTAGTAGCCCGTATTGGACTGGCCATCTCTCCTTGGCAGTAGCAAAACATCTATACAAAATGAAACATAAAATAGTAGAGGAATAGCTACTAAATTAAACTACTTGACTATATATAACTATATTGTCCATTGTTCATTAATTGGTGTGGTGCCATTACTGTGTAAATGTCCAGGACCATAGGCAATATACTTATAACAAGTTTAATGTTCAGCAATAATATTATTATTGTTCCTTGTACCCAAACATTAGGGGGTGTCATCATTGTCTTATGCTGAGGGCAGCATCATAGCCATAGGCTAGGCCGTGTGATTTTGCATGGATAGCATACCTTAAAAAATGTGCCAGTCATGAGGTTCCTTCTGTTGGCTTGTCCCGTTGTGTGTTGGGTTTGATGTGCTTCTTGAAGAAGTCTTGAGCTTCCTTGGCAGTAGAAAACATGTGTGTGGTGTTCTGGAAGGTCAAGAGGAGTTTTGTCGAGTGGATGAAGCCGAATCTCAGGTTTAGCTTGCGTAGCTGATATCGCACCTTGTCGTGGGTTTCCCTGTGTTTTAGCATTTTGGCACTCAGGTCTGGGTAGATGTTAATCCTCTTCCCTGCATAGTCAAATCCCCAGATTACACTACAAGGTGAACAATTCTCAGCTTTACTTCAAAGCTGTGGATCCGTACAATCATACAGTGAGAGCCGTTGGAGTTGACCGTTGCAGTGCTCACTGTTAATCAGCGACATGGGACCTCCCGCCTGAACAGCTCATAGAAAAGATTTTGCTCATGAAGGAAGTTGGGTTGACCGCCTCCACACCAGTTTCAAGTCCTGTGACCTGCACATTGAATTTACAGGAGTTTGATTATCCCTTCCAACTTAGCTTGCGCTGTTTCCAGGTCATGGAGTCACACCTCTGTCGCATTGGTTGCCTTCTCCAGGCTTTCCACTTTAGAATAGGTATCCACGTTAGCAGTGAGCACAGCCAATGATTCAATTATCGGTTTTTATTGTAAGACGAGGGCAGAGGTAATCTCCTCACAAACAATCTCTCGTATAGTAGTGGCCAGCTCTTTTTGTTGCCTGGTGTTGAGAGCCGCCATGCTCCCACAGTTGAATTGGGAGCACCACAATGTCGGTTTACTTACAACCTCCCTGTAGACTGACTCGTCATTGTTGGTTACCAGGCCTACAATTGTGGTGTCGTGAGCAAACTTGATGGAGTTGGTGTCATGCAAAGCCACGCAGTCATGGGTGAGTTAGTATAGAAGAGGTGTTGTTCCTGTGGTCTGCCCGTCAGGAAGTCCAGGACCCAGTTGCAGATGGTGCTGCCCAGACCCAGTGCTCTGAGCTTGGTGTCGAGCTTTGAGGGAACAATAGTGTTGAATGCTGAACTGTAGTCAATGAACAGGATTCTCACATAGGTGTTCCTCTTGTCCTGATGTGTTAGGGCCGTGTGAATAGCGATTGAAATGGGATCTTCCATGGATCTGTTGGAGCGGTAGGATAATTGGAGTGGGTCCAGTGTGCCTGGCATGCTGGCCTTGATGTGGGCCATGACCAGCCTCTCGAGGCACTTCATGATGACTGGGGTGAGTGAGACTGGTCGGTAGTCATTTGGGAATGTCACCTTGTTTTTCGTGGGCACTGAGACAATGGTAGTCTCTTGAAGCAGGTGAGGACTACAGCCAGGGAGAGGTTGAATATGTCTTAGAAGACGCTCACCAGCTGGTCAGCACACACTCTGAGAATGTGGCCAGGGATGCCAACTGGTCTGGCGGTTTTGTGAGTATTCACTCTTTCGAGAGTTTTCTTCACATCAGCCTCAGAGTGAAAGCACTTGGTTGTCCGGAGCAGCGAGTGTCTTCCTGGATGGCTCGGTATTGTCTGCCTCGAAGCGACCATAGAATGTGTTGAGCTCATCTGGGAGGGAGGCTTCGGTGGGCACCACACAGCTAGATTTGCCTTTGTAGTCTGTAGTCCTTGCCACGTGTCGCGAGTCTAGGTTGTCAAACATCAATTAAAGTTTGAGTCTGCACTGTCTTTTTGCATCACTTATGGATGAGGAGCTCGTAACTGCTTGCCTTGTACGCATCGCTCCCCACCGAGTCATCAGGGTCCGTTCTGCTGACATTGAATGCTGCAGTATGGGCTCTGAGCATGGTACGGAGATCTCTGTTGATCCAGGGTTTTTAGTTGGGGCATGTCCGGATTGCTATTGTGGGAACAATATCAACACATTTCCTAATGAAGCCTCTGATTGATGGTGTATATTCCTCAATGTTGATGGATGAGTCCTGGGTGGATGAATCTTTCAACATATTCCAATCAGTAATATCAAAACAGTACTGGATATAAGGTAAAGAACAGATCAATCTCACTGGGGCTATACCTTCAATGCATCGCAGTGGACCGACAGTTTGAAGCTGATTAAAATAAAGAAATATAGAAGCAATATTATGTGGCCTCCCCATTTTGTTATTGGTAATGTTTGTCTTATTCAGTGCCAACAGTTGATTATATAGATGAACATAATGTCACAGAGGTAATTAGGTGGAAGCAGAACAATTAGAAAACAGAATTCAATAAAGAAGTGTTTGTTGCACTTTATTTTAAGGAAGAGAAATTGCTTGGTATTTTCTAGGAAATTGTGAGGTATTAATGGGTACTTTCTGCTACTTACTTCAAAGACCTTTAAACTATTTGTAACTACCTGGTACCAAATGGTGCTGAGTGGTGCTACTTGCATTGAGCCTCAAATAAACAAATGTCGGTTATAGGTTATTATATTATAATTGTTTAATTGCATTTTACAATGCAATTTCTATGTATTTCTATTTCTATGTAAAATACCAGGTCATTTCTGTACTGTAAAATAAAGTGGTACCGGACTTTTGGTAGAAGTAGTGAGTCGTACATTATGACCAGTGGTGTAGTAGAGGGTAAATGCACATAAAAGACAACCCTAGACCTCTGGTCTTGTAGGCTTTACAAGAGTACAAACGACAACTAAAAACTCAACGTTTTTCCTTATTCGCCCCATGTCTGTTCACCCACCTTATCTATCAGCGAGTCCATCAAGGTGCCACAGTAGTAGCAATTCTTCTCTTCTCCTTCAAGGAATTATTATACTGCATTTCATTTTTTCATCAGTTTTCTTTTAAGTGCATGTCTGAACTGCAATTTCTGCAATGTTACATGCAGTTGAGTAGCCAAAGCTTAAATACACATACATAGACATATATAGATTGGTGGAGAAGAGGGATGTTAGGACCTCACTGGTCATCTTCTAGCAACTTGTCCTCCTGCTGTGCTGTGTGTTTGGAGGAGGGGGAGCCCCCGGCCCCAGCCTTACCCTGTGTGCTGAGGGAGGGGACCTCAGCTGCTTTCTCCAAGCACTCAGAGAGGCGTTCAGTTCCTTGGCCCGCCTGGGCTCCTCGTCCTCCTCGATCAGGCCCATGCTCTGTCTCGGACTCAGCCAGCTCTGCTGCTGCAGCCCCCTCCTCTGACCTGGTGGTTCCCACAAACTGCAGGTGAGGTAGGAGAGTCTCTTTGCGGCTCTCGGCGTAGAGCTGCTGTTCTAGGGTCAGGTAGGACGACGTCAGGTGTCTGAAGTCCATTTCAAAGGGCAAGGCCGACGACAGCACACTTGTCTGGGATGACGCACAGGCCCTGGACTGCCCCTTGCAGGAGCTTCTGCTGCTCTCCTTGGTCTCTGGGAGCATGGACTGGATCTTGGGCAGCCAGCGCTTTCGCACACGCCGGGCGTTTGTGCACATGTCGGCTGCAATCACGTTCATCTCACTCTCTTTGAAATTAGGTGCAAAGTTCTGGCAGTAGACTGCAAATGAGAGGAAAGAGACAAGACAACATTGAAAGAGATGCATATTGTCAACTTTACATACAGTGTTGAGCCAAATGAATCCAGTATGGTGTTTAACACCCGAGAAAACAGAAGGGCACCTACGTTTGACAGTGTTTAGGACTCGGTTGTCCAACGGTTTCCGGCTGGGATCATTGGTGGAGGAGCGAATTCCAGTTCCACAGCTATTGGCCAGTGTGTTTCTATGTATACAATAGCATAATCAGTATCCATATAGGGCTTTCCCTTTCTCCTTTCTACCATTTTCTCTGCCCCCCTCTCTCATTTTCTATGTCTAAAAAGACAAAATATGCTTTATAAAGAGCTAGGAGCCTGCTGCCTAGGTCCAGAATCTGGCTACGACAATAATTACAGATGCACTGTATAATTTAACAGTCTAACCTGTCAAAGAAGGTGGCGAGCAGCCGACGCAGCAGGACTTTGTGCTTAATGCCGGCACACAAATGACAGTTCATCAACTGGCCACGAGTCATATATACACCAGAACCTGGGGAAAAGGACAGAGCAATGCTGCTCACGTTCACATCCATGATGAAAACAATAAAATGGCGGGCCTCCCTAATGATCTCTATGTCCATGGTAACATCTCTGTGTTGTATGATACAGTTGTAAAGAAGAAAATATACTGTCTGCATGTGAGGGCTTGGGTCTTCAACACTACAACAGCCAATGGCCACTGACGTTTGAGTTTGTAAATTAAAAAAAATCTGCGGGAGGTCTAATTATTTGATTCTGAAAACCTGGAAATTGTATAATCTCAGCTCAGAGAGTCAAATCAGAAACTGAGAACAACACACAATGTGTGTCGTTCACAATGGCAAGCCGAACCAAACAAATGGACACACGGACAGCATTGCACATGCTGTAGAATTTAGATGAGCTGTAATCGGATGGAGGATCGGATATTGAGCTTGAGATCAACGTTTCTGATGAAGATTATTCATCTGATTCGAGACTCTGCCTCTGATGCCTGAGCCTCGCCGCAGCAAAACCAGAACAGGGCCAACTGAGACGGTGATCCTACCTGCCACAGTGAGACGAGTCTGGCAGAGAAAACTAGCCTGTGCAGAACAGTGAACAAACAGAGACTGGAGCTTCCGCCCTCTGCACAAAACAACATACCAGCGGAGCTTTACTCCACATCAGTGATGGAGAGTGGTAAAAGCGACACTCACAGTGTACAGATGGAAAATAAACAAGAGTGTTTGCAATCCTCAGCACCATGCATCCCACTGTTGCCATCAGCAGTTACCAGAAGAAGACATCGGAGACAGTGACAGACTACAATCGCACAAAGGTATGTAGCTCTGCTACATACAGATAGCCTTTCCATCTGCCATGCAACAAATATTTTCTCCTTTCATTATATTGTCTTACGTTAATATTATTGATATTACTATTAGTTTTATTATATATAATTCAAACCTTTTCTGTTCTATTTTTTTTATGCAATAGCTTGGTGTGGATGCACTCGACCAGATGGCAAGACTGTACTCTGTAAAAGGAGGTACTTGCCGCTGGCCTGTTGCAGTGTCCTACAACGTGATTGACGTGGCTGCTATCAATGCGCATGTGTTGTACAAGCAATGCCTTGACAAGATAGTCAGCAGAGACTTCATCATGGACCTGGCATGTGAGCTTCGTGAGAACCACATGAACACCAAGAAAGCAGCTACAGCCGCCAAGGCAGCAGCGCGTCCTGCTCTCCCTCTTCCCTTTCCGAGCTCCCACTCGGGAAAAAGAGGACAATGTCAAATTGCGTTGTTTAAAAAAAATATATTGTCATTGATATATTTCCACAACTTTTTCTTTATGTAATTCATCCTTTACAATTGTTCATGCACTGGTGGTTTTATTTAGGAATACATCAAATCACTTCACATGAGCACCTGACTGGTTATATTATTATATATTTTTGTTTTCTACTTTGTCAGAGAAGCTGTAACTGGACTGTAATACTTACTATAACTATTACTAATCTACAAATAAAGTTGCTCAAATGTATTGCACTAATGTTATTATTGTAATGGAAACGAAAATAGGCTGTATGCCTACCTTTTTCGGTAGGACTTTGTAGAATTATTTTAAAAAATATCCTTGACTCTATCCAAAAAAAAAACTATTGTTTTTATATCTAGTCATATACAGTGGGGCAAAAAAAGTATTTAGTCAGCCACCAATTGTGCAAGTTCTCCCACTTAAAAAGATGAGAGAGGCCTGTAATTTTCATCATAGTACACTTCAACTATGACAGACAAAATGAGAATTTTTTTCTCCAGAAAATCACATTGTATGATTCTTTATGAATTTATTTGCAAATTATGGTAGAAAATAAGTATTTGGTCACCTACAAACAAGCGAGATTTCTGGCTCTCACAGACCTGTAACTTCTTCTTTAAGAGGCTCCTCTGTCCTCCACTCGTTACCTGTATTAATGGCACCTGTTTGAACTTGTTATCAGTATAAAAAGACACCTGTCCACAACCTAAAACAGTCACACTCCACTGAATCTGCAATAGGTAAGCAGCTTGGTTTGAAGAAATCATCTGTGGGAGCAATTATTAGGAAATGGAAGACATACAAGACCACTGATAATCTCCCTCGATCTGGGGCTCCACACAAGATCTCACACCGTGGGGTCAAAATGATCACAAGAACGGTGAGCAAAAATCCCAGAACCGCACGGGGGGACCTAGTGTATGACCTGCAGAGAGCTGGGACCAAAGTAACAAAGCCTACCATTAGTAACACACTATGCCGCCAGGGACTCAAATCCTGCAGTGCCAGACGTGTCCCCCTGCTTAAGCCAGTACATGTCCAGGCCTGTCTGAAGTTTGCTAGAAGGCTTTGGATGATCCAGAAGAATATTGGGAGAATGTCATATGGTCAGATGAAACCAAAATAGAACTTTTTGGTAAAAACTCAACTCGTCGTGTTTGGAGGACAAAGAATGCTGAGTTGCATCCAAAGAACGCCATAACTACTGTGAAGCATGGGGGTGGAAACATCATGCTTTGGGGCTGTTTTTCGGCAAAGGGACCAAGACGACTGATCCATGTAAAGGAAAGAATGAATGGGGCCATGTATCGTGAGATTTTGAGTTAAAACCTCCTTCCATCAGCAAGGGCATTGAAGATGAAACATGGCTGGGTCTTTCAGCATGACAATGATCCCAAACACACCGCCCGGGCAACGAAGGAGTGGCTTCATAAGAAGCATTTCAAGGTCCTGGAGTGGCCTAGCCAGTCTCCAGATCTCAATCCCATAGAACATCTTTGGAGGGAGTTGAAAGTCCGTGTTGCCCAGCAACAGCCCCAAAACATCACTGCTCTAGAGGAGATCTGCATGGAGGAATGGGCCAAAATACCAGCAACAGTGTGTGAAAACCTTGTGAAGACTTACAGAAAATGTTTGACCTCTGTCATTGCCAACAAAGGGTATATAACAAAGTATTGAGATCAACTTTTTTTATTGACCAAATACTTATTTTCCACCATAATTTGCAAATAAATTTATAAAAGATCCTACAATGTGATTTTCTGGAGTTTTTTTCTCTCATTTTGTCTGTCATAGTTCAAGTGTACCTTTGCCTCTCTCATCTTTTTAAGTGGGAGAACTTGCACAATTGGTGGCTGACTAAATACTTTTTTGCCCCACTGTATATACTTCCACAAATATTTATTCATGCAATTAATCCTTTACAATTATTCATGCACTGGCACTTCTGTTGAGGAATATGGCAAATCATTTCACCTGCACACCTGGATTTTCTGTTTCTACTTTGTCAAAAGAATCTGTAATACTTATTATAACTCTATTACTAATCAAATCTAGAAATAAATGTATCAAATGTATTACACTAATGTTTTACATTTACATTTAAGTCATTTAGCAGACGCTCTTATTATAAAGGAAATTAAAATAGGCTTTACGTTTTTCAGTAGAACTTAGTAGAATTATAAAAAATAAAAAACTTGACACCATCTAAACAAATAACTATTGTTATATTTTTACATGTATGTATATATATATATATATATATATATATATATATATATATATATATATATATATATATATATATATATATATATATATATATATATATTCTATTAGTATTTTTTTATAGAGTTTAACCTTTACAATATATTTTCAAGAGTTGGTGCTTATGTTTGCACACCTTGCAGGTTGATATTCATCTGATGCGGACGCTAAAGGGGACTCCCGGCAATGTTCTCTAGCGGGTCCTTAAAGACGGAAAGGCCCAGCGGTTCTAGTGTTAACTGAGTCAGTGCTTGAGGCGAGCTGAGATGCACCATAGACATACATATTATAGAGTGGCCTATATCAGGGGTCACTGCTTATGTCTTACCTCCCACCAGCTCCACCTTCTCCCCGGGATCCCCTTCTGTGTACAGGGTGGGATGGCAGCGGTAGCCAATCTGGCTGATGAGACTGGGTGGCAGCGCCATCGTGTCCCTGCCGATCAGCACACAGCGCCTCTCAGTGGCCAGAGGTAGGGACAACACGTCCAACTTATCCTGCACTGGGGGGAACAAGTGGAGGCAGAATTTCAATACTAGACAGTGTATTCTAAAGCTGAAGTTGTGTTTCAAATGAGAACTACTGGTGCTTCAAAAAAGTAACACAGAGGATGGATAATTTACTGCTGTAGGAGTTGGTTGGGTGCCCATAATTCTGCCCATAAACCCCGTTTGTATTGCTGCTGCCGTAGAACTCCTCTTCAAACTCCTCCTCGTTGGGGTGGGAAGTGGGGCTGTCAGTGGCTGGGAGGCTGGAGGCCCCTGGGCTAGAGCGCTCACCAGAGGCCATAGGGTACGACTGTACTCCGGGTACAATACCACTCCCTCCTGCCCTCATGTAACATTGCGCACTGCTCCTTGTGGTGTAGCCCTTGAGGCCCTTAGCTGTGTGCTCCTCACTCATTGGGGACTCACATCTTTCCTGCTTAATCCTACAAGTGGCCATTAGTGTGTCGCCTGGCAACAGGGCCGGATGGCTGTAGTTGGGGCTTGACGGTTCGAAGCCCAGATCCTCGGTGGTGGCCGTCTGGGAATCGCAGTGTGGAGAGTTGGCCTTTAGCATGAGATTCATCCTGCGCTCCACAATGTTCTGGATCTGGAGGTAGCCGGCCGTGTACATGAGCACGAGCTGTTCGCTGGCGGCCATGGTCAGCCTGCCCGTGTAGCAGAAGGAGAGGATCTGCTGGAAGCAGGACGGGGTGACCGAGGAGGGTAGTTCAAACATGCCCTGAGAGCTGCCACTGAACAAGTCTCTGAAGTAGAGGCTGCTGGCAGCCAGCACGGCGCGGTGGGCCTTAAAGGACTGGCCGTTGACCATGACAGCCACATCACAGTACTGGCCCTGCAGGCGCTGCTCGTTCAGACTCTCCAGCACAGAGCTGCCAAAGTTGGGGATCTCCACATGCAGGAGCTGGGACATTATGATGAGAGCAGGTCTTCACTGGAGACAGGACCGGCTGAAAGGGCATCTGCCGACAAAGACAGATGGAGGAGATGGAAAAAAAAGTTATCCACATTCAGACAATACAACATGCATATTAATATTCTATTTAAAAAAGAGTAAGAGTTCACAGTATCTTTGCAACTATTTCCAACAAAAAATGTCAGTAAGCTAACATTTATTTTCCAGAACTTATACAGTTAATACAGAGGAATGAGATGCAAGTTTTGAACTGCTCTGCATATGCTTTCAGGTATTCAATAGACTGTACTAACTGTTACCTGCACAGAAAGTCAGCCAACACTCATCCTCCTATTACAAACAGTCTCAAACCTGTACTGCACAGTCCTCTCTAAACAAGTCAAACATAAATTCAGAATAAAGATAAGGTTGCCCACCAGAAAGAACAGAAGCACTCCAATTCTCTCCTTCTCCATTCGAGACTGAGGTGGTAGAAGAGGGTGAGGTTCTCTATGCACAATCAATGCAACGTCTAGCGTATGTGTCACAGGGAAAGGGGGGTAGGCTATAGACACAGACAGAGGAAGGGAGGGTGTGAGACGGAGAGGAGGAGTCATTTAAGGACATAGAGAGAGCTAATGCGGATAACTGCCCTGCAGAGGGTGACTGTGTACTATAGAGCTGGGAAATGGAGACATGTATTACATACCTCATCTGTTTCAGAGATTAATAAGACAGAAGATTGATTGTTACTGAGACCGTCTAAAATACAGAGGACAGATGAAGAGCTCCGGCATACGGGTTGTCACGCACACTATGGTATAATACTGTCGACTTATGTTCTTTACAGTAGATGATCTACACTGTGTGATCAGACAGCCTGTGTGCCAAGACTTGGGCAAATGCACAGCGCTGCAATGCAGTGCCTGTCCCAACTTGGCATGCTGAGTACATAGTGTGCATACTGCGTCTATGTGCCAACTAGGAGCCAGACACACAGGACACTGCACACAAATGACTACTCGTCTGTGATTAAAGAAAGAGCTGGATGTGCCTGTTATTTCTTATAATATGGCAAGGATAACTCATAGGTTATGGAGGATAAGTGGGTATTATCCGATACTGCTGGGATTATTGTCTAAAGACTATATTGAAAATGATATTATTGCAATTAAAGATTGAGGAAGGGCATGAAAACTTGATTTTGAAAGTCAGCTTCTGATTATCTAGCCAGCATTAATGTAGGATTTGTACTGCAGTGATAATCTAATGGTTATCTGCAGATGTGATGTTAGTAGTGGACTGATGAATAATAATATGTATTTTTCTAATGAATTGACACCCCTCCAAACATAGGCTAGAGGTAAAAGGATTTTGATATATTAAAAGGCACAATCTGTAATTTCAACAGCCTGACCCTGCCACTGTAAATTAATAGAGCTGAGGAAATGTAACCACTTTTAGATTCATTTGGAGCTATGGATACAACACCAACATCATAGTTTTAAACATGGTGGGGCAATTGTAAAGTGCTATTGCGTGTCAGCGCCAGATTTCTAACAGTGGTCACAACCGGAGCTTCACAATGAGCTAATAACAATCTTGATTGCACATAAACAAGAAAGGGTAACACTTTACAATACGGTTCCATTTGTAAAGGGTTTGTAATAGTTATTAACTGTTAATTAATCATTTGTAAATGCATTATCAGCCATTAATAAATGGGTTATAACAAATTGATCAAAACAGTGTGATAGCCAGTCAGTGCTTGCCAAATAGTGAGCTACTATTTACCTCCAACTATTAACCATTTATAAATACACTTACAAATGCGTATAATATTGAACGCTTATGTACTGTATCATGCAAACTTTTTCCCAATGGTTTCATAGTTAAACAATATTTATTTTCTCACTTTTGGATGTGATGCATTCTTGCTCTGTTCCGGGAACAGAAATGTTTGGTTTCAGACCAAAGGTCAACTCCCACAATGGGTCTTACATCTGAAACCCTGATGATACATTGGTACACTTTAACTCTATATCTCAAGATCTCAAGTAATATTATTGGTGTGGTTTGCGGGTTTCTGAAAAATACCCTGTGAAACAGGCTTGAAATAAAGACGACCTAGAACGTGCCCAGAATGTTGTTGACACTGACATCATGTGACAGTGCGTCGTGAAGAATCATGATGGACGAGGTTATGAGAAGTGTGCAAAGGCCAGAGAGAAGAGATTGGCGCGAAAGAAACGTTCACAAGATAGGATTTCTCCTGTGTGAAAATGTGTATGTAATTTGTTTCACTTTTGAATAAAGAAGTTCTGCTGTATAATTTAGCATGCTGCTCAGCTAGCTAACGTTTGCTAGCACCTCTGTCATACCTAGCTAGCTACGAAATATTAACCACAGATAGACATTTCACTGGAATGCATTTCAATTAACAGGTGTGCCTTCTTAAAAGTTAATTTGTGGAATTTCTTTCCTTCTTTATGCTTTTGAGCCAATCAGTTGTGTTGTGACAAGGTATGGGGTGGTATACAGAAGATAGCCCTATTTGGTAAAAGACTAAATCCATATTATGGCAATCTGGAAAATTTCAAGAACTTTGAAAGTTTCTTCAAGTGCAGTAGCAAAAACCATCACAAGCACTATGATGAAACTGGCTCACACGAGGACCGCCACAGGAATGGAAGACCCAGAGTTAACTCTGCTGAAGAGTTCAAGTAACAGACACATCTCAACATCAACTGTTCAGAGGAGACTGTGGATCAGGCCTCCATGGTCGATTTGCTGCAAAGAAACCACTACTAAAGGACACCAATAAGAAGAGACTTGCTTGGGCCAAGAAACACGTGCAATGGACATTAGTCCGGTGGAAATTTGTCCTCTGGAGTCCAAATTGGAGATATTTGATTCCAACCGCCATGTCTTTGTGAGACACGGTGTGGGCGAACGGATGATTGCCGCATGTGTATTTCTGACTATAAAGCATGAAGGAGGTGTTATGGTGTTGGGGTGCTTTGCTGGTGACACTGTCTGTGATTTATTTAGAATTCAAGGCACACTTAATTAACTAGCATGCCTACCACAGCATTCTTCAGAGATACACCATCCCATCTGGTTTGGGCTTAGGGCGACTATCATTTGTTTTTCAACAGGATAATGACCCAACACACCTCTAGGCTGTGTAAGGGCTATTTTACCAAGGAGAGTGATGGAGTGTTGCATCAGATACATGGCCTCCACAATCCCCCGACCTCAACCAAATTGAGATGGTTTGGGATGAGTCGGACAGCAGAGTGAAGGAAAAGCAGGCAACAAGTGCTCAGCATATGTGGGAACGCATTCAAGACTGGATAAGCATTCCGGGTGAAGCTGGTTGAGAGAATGCCAAGAGTGTGCAAAGCTGTCAAGGCAAAGGGTAGCTACTTTAAAGAATCTGAAATATAAAATCTATTTTGATTAATATTTTTTTGTTTACGACATGATTCCATGTGTTATTTCACAGTTTTGATGTCTTCACTATTTATTCTACAATGTAGAAAATAAAGAATAACCCTTGAATGAGTATGTGTTCTAACATTTTTGACTGGTAGTGTATATACATTTTGGTAACTCCGTTATGTTTGTAGGTTTGTCACTTTAAAATAAGGTACACTCAGATCTTAGACATACAGTACTCATCACTACATACATGTGAGAAGATTCAACACTTTATTAAACATGTTCAGTCAATGAATGGTGGGTATAAAGACCAAAACGTTCAACGTTGTGAGAGGATACCTCCTCCATTGTTTCCCCAACCGAAGGTATTACAGTTACCATTTCACACCAGAACATTCACCATACTTGGACTATCACAGAGATGTGATGTTGATTGAGTAATGTCGATGATGTAAATTTGACCAGAGCATCAGGGTTTCAAAGGTCGGTCAAGATACATCATGAAAACCAACCTCTTCAGTTCCTGGGTCAGAGCAACAATGCATCATCACACCTATAAAAAGGGAGACATGAACTATTCAGCTACTGAAAATAAGGTTGCATGATGATACAGAAGGGTTCAACTTATAAGCATTTGTAAGTGCATTTATAAATGGTTAATAACGGGAGGTAAATATTGTTTCTGTATTTATTATGGATCCCCATTAGCTGCCAAGGCATCAGGTACTCTTCCTGGGGTGCAGCAACATAAGACAGTTACATACTACATGACATGACATTTCATAACACCTTACCCAACACATTCAGTGTTCCCTCAGGTCACCACCACAAAGTTACAATACAACATCCATGTGCACATGTGTGTAGAGTTTGTGTCTTATCTTGTGTATGCCTGTGCCTGGGGATTGTGAAGAGACCTTTGGTGGCATGTCTTGTGGGGTATGCATCGGTGTCCATATGCTAGTAGTTTAAAACAGACACCTCAGTGCAATTCAGCATGTCAACACTTTTTACAAAAACAAGTAATGATTTAGTATCTCCTCCACTTTGAGCAATGAGAGCTTTACATGCATATCATTAATGTTATCTCTCCGTGTACATTTAATGGCCAGCCATGCTGCCCTGTTCTGGGCAAATTGTAATTTTCCGAGGTCCCTCCTTGTGGCACCTGACCACACGACTGAACAGTAGTCCAGGTGCGACAAAACTAGAGCCTGTAGGACCTGTCTTGATAGTGTTGTTAAAAAGGCAGAGTGCACTTTATCATGGACAGATTTATCCCATTTTAGCTACTGTTGTATCATGTTTTGACCATGACAGTTAAAAAGTCAGGGTTAATCCAAGCAGTTTATTCCCCTCAACTTGCTCAATTTCCACATGATTTAGTACAATATTTAGTTGAGGTTTATGATTTAGTGAATGATTTGTCCCAACTACAATGCTTTTGGAAATATTTAGGACTAAATTATTCCTTGCCACCCATTCTGAAACTATCTGCAGCAGTTTGTTGAGTGTTGCAGTCATTTCACTCGCTATAGTGACGTGTATAGTGTTGAGTCATCCGCATGTATAGCCACACTGGCTTTACTCAAGGCCAGGGGCATGTCATTAGTAAAGATTTTAAAAAGTATGTGGCCTAGACAGCTGCCCTGGGGAATTCGTGATTATACCTGGATATTGAAGAGGCTCCCAATAAAAGAACACCCTCTGTGTTCTGTTAGACAGGTAACTCTATCCACAATATAGGATAGGGTGTAAAGCCATAACATCTACGTTTTTCTATTGACAGACTATGATCAATAATATAAAAAGCCGCACCGCAGTCTAACACAACAGCTCCCATAATCTTTTTATCATCAATTTCACTCTTCAGTCAATCTTCAGTCATTTGTCTGAGTGCTGTGCTTGAATGTCCTTCTATAATCTATACGCGTGCTGAAAGTCTGGCAATTTATTTACAGTAAAAAAGCATTGTATTTGGTCACACATTTTTTTCCCAGAAGATTACTAAGGGTTCTTAATAGGTTGATAGGTCGGCTATTTGAGCCAGTAAAGGGGGCTTTACTAATCTTGCTTAGCGGAAAAACCTTTGCTTCTCTCCAGGCCTGAGGGTACACACTTTCAAGTAGGCTTAAATTGAAGATGGGGCAAATTGGAGTGGCAATACCATCTGCTATTATCCTCAGTAACTTTCTATCCAAGTTGTCAGACTCCAGTGGCTTGTCATTGTTAGACCATTTTTTCCACTTCTTTCACACTCACAATTTACAAAATTCAAATGTCATAATTTGAACAGTTATACTTATGCATGTCATGCCTACATTTGCTAATCTTGCCAATGGAAGTAGTTGGCAATATCAGTGGGTTTTGTGAAGAATGAGCCATCTGATTTAATGAAAGGAGATGAATTTGCATTTTGCCAAAATTTGAAGGTGTTCCAAATCTTATCATTATTTATGTAATTTCTTTGTTTCATAGCGTAGTTTCTTCTTTTAATTCAGTTTAGTGACACGATTTCTCAATTTGCAGTACATTTGCCAATCGGTACTGCAGCCAGACTTATTTGCCATTCCTTCTGTTATTTACAGTTGAAGTGGGAAGATTACATACACGTAGTTTGGAATCATTAAAACTCATTTTCCAACCACTCCACAAAATTCTTGTTAACAAACTATAGTTTTGGCAAGTCCGTTAGGACATCTACAATGTGCATGAAAAGTCATTTTTCCAACAATTGTTTATAGACAGATTATTTCACTTATAATTAATTCACTGTATCACAATTCCAGGTCAGATGTTTACATAGACTAAGTTGACTGTGCCTTTAAACAATTTGGAAAATCTCAGAAAGTTGTGTCATGGCTTTAGAAGCTTCTGATTGGCTAATTGTCCTGTACTCATGCTCCTGGATAGCACAACATTTTTGCTCCAGGATCTGAGACATTTCTCACCATTGAGCTGCCCAATACAACGACCAGAGAAAGGAGTGGAGAAATCCTCCTATTCCCACCCCTTAGACAATTTGTTGAACCTTTCACCAGCCCACGAGAAGCAGGATAGCGTACGCTCGCTGCTCCCGGCGATAGGTCCAGACCTCCTATAGCAGGCAGTGCGCTGTCAGCTCGAGAGAGAGGAGCGAAACTCGACAACGAAGCCGCTGCCGGAGTCAATATACACTGCTAAAAAAAAAGGGAACACTAAAATAACACATCCTAGATCTGAATGAATGAAATATTCTTATTAAATACTTTTTTCTTTATATAGTTGAATGTGCTGACAACAAAATCACACAAAAATTATCAATGGAAATCAAATTTCATCAACCCATGGAGGTCTGGATTTGGAGTCACACTCAAAATTAAAGTGGAAAACCACACTACAGGCTGATCTAACGTTGATGTAATGTCTTTAAAACAAGTCAAAATGAGGCTCAGTAGTGTGTGAGGCCTCCACGTGCCTGTATGACCTGACCTCCCTACAACGCCTGGGCATGCTCCTGATGAGGTGGTGGATGGTCTCCTGAGGGATCTCCTCCCAGACCTGGACTAAAGCATCCGCCAACTCCTGGACAGTCTTTGGTGCAACGTAGCGAGACATGATGTCCCAGATGTGCTCAATTGGATTCAGGTCTGGGGAACGGGCGGGCCAGTCCATAGCATCAATGCCTTCCTCTTGCAGGAACTGCTGACACACTCCAGCCACATGAGGTCTAGCATCGTCTTGCATTAGGAGGAACCCAGGGCCAACCGCAACAGCATATGATCTCACAAGGGGTCTGAGGATCTCATTTTGGTACCTAATGGCAGTCAGGCTACCTCTGGCGAGCACATGGAGGGCTGTGCGGCCCCCCAAAGAAATGCCACCCCACACCATGACTGACCCACCGCCAAACCGGTCATGCTGGAGGATGTTGCAGGCAGCAGAACGTTCTCCACGGCGTCTCCAGACTCGGTCACGTCTGTCACATGTGCTCAGTGTGAACCTGCTTTCATCTGTGAAGAGCACAGGGCGCCAGTGGCAAATTTGCCAATCTTGGTGTTCTCTGGCAAATGCCAAACGTCCTGCACGGTGTTGGGCTGTAAGCACAACCCCCACCTGTGGACGTCGGGCCTTCATACCACCCTCATGGAGTCTGTTTCGGACCGTTTCAGCAGACATGCACATTTGTGGCCTGCTGGAGGTAATTTTGCAGGGCTCTGTCAGTGCTCCTCCTGCTCCTCCTTGCACAAAGGCGGAGGTAGCGGTCCTGCTGCTGGGTTGTTGCCCTCCTCCACGTCTCCTGATGTACTGGCCTGTCTCCTGGTAGCGCCTCCATGCTCTGGACACTACGCTGACAGACACAGTAAACCTTCTTGCCACAGCTCGCATTGATGTGCCATCCTGGATGAGCTGCACTACCTGAGCCACTTGTGTGGGTTGTAGACTCCAGCTCATGCTACCACTAGAGTGAAAGCACCGCCAGCATTCAAAAGTGACCAAAACATCAGCCAGGAAGCATAGGAACTGAGAAGTGGTCTGTGGTAACCACCTGCAGAACCACTCCTTTATTGGGGGTGTCTTGCGATTTGCCTATAATTTTCACCTGTTGTCTATTCCATTTGCACAACAGCATGTGAAATGTATTGTCAATCAGTGTTGCTTCCTAATTTGACAGTTTGATTTCACAGAAGTGTGATTGACTTGGAGTTACATTGTGTTGTTTAAGTGTTCCCCTTATTTTTTTTGAGCAGTGTAGTTGGAGTCAGCACTGCCGTCAGACACAGGCAAATCACAGCGATGAAGGCACAGGTAGATCAGGCACCAGTGCAGCGAAACCATTCCTTAAATCAATCTGCTCCGAACTCTCGCAGTCAATCCTGTCCGTTTAGCAGCATGCCGCTGTTCTCGGTCTACTTCATTACAGGATTGAGGAGAAGTAGATAGAAACGACTTCCATGGCAGGCAAGTTCGAGGTAGCACAGGCCATTTGGATAGGGACAGATGACAATGCGGGCAAACACTTACCAGTTATTGCACTATTTTGACCAATGCGATATAACCGTTTATTAATAGTTTATAATGCATTTACAAATTATCAACTGTTAATAATGGAATTATAACACCCTTCATAATTTGAAACGTATTGTAAATCAAAAGGTAAACAAACAATAACTAGGAGATGGTGAGGCAATTGTAACCTGTGTGTCACGCCTTGGTCATTATATTTTGTGTTTTTGGTATATGTTTGGGTAGCAAGGGTGTGACATGGGTTTATATGTTGTGTTTCGTATTGGGGTTTGTAGTAATTGGGATTGTGTATGATTAGGGGTGTGTCTAGTTAGGCTTGGCTGCCTGGGGCGATTCTCAATCAGAGTCAGGTGCTTGTCGTTGTCTCTGATTGAGAACCGTATTTAGACAGCCTGACTTTCGCGTTGTATTTTGTGGGTGTTTGTTCCCATCTTAGTGTTGTAGTCACCAGATAGGCTGTAATAGGTTTTCGTTTCGTTTGTTGTTTTCTTATACAGTTATTTCATGTACCGCGATTATTTTCATTAAAGTCATGAGTAACTGTGACAGATTGTAAAGGTGCCTATCAAGGTTGCTACAATATTAAAGATCCTGAGCATTAAAAGATTTCACGTTTTTTTTCCGCCACCTCGTTCTATTTTTCAGCATTTCCCTGTACAGTAACTAATCACGGCCTATCTCACGTTGAAGATAGACAATCGCATCTGACATTCTGTAGGGTGAATGTGAGGCAATATTACAGTCAGGCAACAGTCCTTCTCCAATCTTCTAATATTACTGTAATGTACACAATTAAATAAAAAGCAATTTACTGAAAAGGAAATTTGTTTTTACAGAAAAATGTACGCACTCAAAGTAAATCATAACTAGAAATATTTTTTAACTCGAATAGGGCATAAGGTAAAGATTAACACAACAACTATCTACTTGGGGCTGTTCCAGGAAGTAGGATTAATGAGACAGCCAGTGAACTGTACCAAATCATCTTAAATAACTTATTTTCGAGAAATATACTTGAAATTGGCATGGTATAATTGACTCGTCAAAACAACAATGCATATTCAAGTTTAGCTTAAATCAGAAAATCAAGAGTTCATTTAACTGCATATCAAAGTTAGCTGGCTTTATGGAACACTCCACCAGCGTTGTGGTTGTTTGCAGGTAGGCCTAAATGCTTGCTGGACAACAACCTCTACTCAAGTCTAAACGGGATCCTGGGACGTCACACCATTGACGTAAAAAATGTCAACAGTTAATGTAAGGGAATGTAAGGGTAGTAGATATGGTAGGGACGTCCCACGGATCCCTGATAGCACTAACCATTCTCAATCTGGGTTGGTCCGGAATACGTGAATATTTACCCTGTGTTAAATTATACTTAACAGTGGTTGGGCCAGTATCACTAGAGTTTCAGAGTTATTATAATGCCAGATTTTGTATTATTCAAACAAAGTACAATTTCAAATGATCTATTATCAACTATTGAAAATAAATGAAAAAATAAGAATGCACAGAGACTAAAAATAAATGAAATAGTAAGACAAATTAAATGCAATGATTTCCAGCAGCTCAAAAGTAGTATGTGCCAAAACGGTTTGTGCAACTTGTCCATCACTTTTTCAACATGAAGTAGCAGTGACAAGTCTTGACACATTTAAATGCATTTTCTCCACATTAAGCGAGAATACACACGAGAAGTAACAAACAAATTAACACCTATTTACATAATTTGGTTTTATTTTCCAGTTCGATCAGATCCTGGTGACAATCTGACCAAGCTACATTGTGTAGCAAATTGTACAATTAATTGTTGCAAGTCTTCAAGTAAGCTTTGTCTTTGTTTATGTGGCATAATATTATTTATTTCACAGAATTGATCAGGGAAGTCAATTTACACTTAAAATGTTCAAGTATACCACCAATCTATTGTGAATTCAAAGTTCCAATACAGTTACTTTTGGCAAAAAAACAAACAAAAAACATTATCAAGGACCAGCACACTGGAACAAAACATATATGTTCTATTCACAATATTGTAGACTCTACAATGTAGAGCATTCTATTTTGAGAAGCACTAAGTCTAACTTGGTTCAGAGCTACAGTAAGTGGTTCCATTCCTACCTGCATTGCATTAAGTCTCAAATTAGAGGAACATTGCAGTTAGCTGAAGAACGTGCCCAATTTCAGATATAGAAACACACAACATTTCATAAAACCAGAATGCAGATTAGCAATATTGTGACTCAATCCTATTTACTCAATCATGTCACCATCTGACAAGTTTCTATCCAATGTTTCTGTCATTTTATGCATCAAATAAATTTTAAGTAGAGAAATAAGCTTTTCAAAGACAATGAACAATAATGTACGGGCAGATGAACCATCAGATCACCTTTTATTAGCACAAGGGTATTTGAGTAATATTGGGTGTCAGTTTTGTTCGTGTAATGTACTATGACCTATACATTCTGAAGATAACTGGCTACAGCCCTATTTGTAGTACATTACATGGCCAAAAGTATGCTCGTCGAACATCTCGTTCTAAAATCATGGGCATTAATATGGAGTTGGTCCCTCCTTTGCTGCCATAACAGTCTCCACTCTTCTGGGAAGGCTTTCCACAAAGTTGGAAGCACAGAATAATCTAGAATGTCATTGAACGCTGTATCATGAATATTTCCCTTCATTGGAACTAATGGGCCTAGCCCAAACCATGAAGAACAGCCCCAGGCCATTATTCCTCCCCCACCAAACTTTACAATTGGCACTATGCATTGGGGGAGGTAGCATTCTCCCGGCAACCGCCAAACCCAGATTCATCCATCGGATTGACAGCCGGTGAAGCGTGATCCATCACTCCAGAGAACGCGTCTCCACTGCACCAGAGTCCAGCCGATGCTTGGCTTTGCACATGGTGATCTTAGGCTTGTGTGCGGCTGTTTGGCCATGGAAACCCATTTCATGAAGCATCCGACGAACAGTTCTTGTGCTGACGTTGCTTACAGAGGCAGTTTTGAACTCTGTAGTGAGTGTTGCAACCGAGGACATAAGATTTTTACAAACCTACATCACTCGGCGGTCCAGTTCTGTGTGCTTGTGTAGCCTACCACTTTGCGGCCGAGCCGTTGTTCCTCTTAGACATTTCCTCCTCAGAATAACAGCACTTACAGTTGACCGGGGCAGCTCCAGCAGGGCAGAAATTTAATGAACTGACTTGTTGGAAAGGTGGCATCCTATGATGGTGCAACATTGAAAGTCACTGAGCTCTTCAGTAAGGCCATTCCACTGCCAATGTTTGTCTATGGAGATTACATAGCTGTGTGCTCGATTTTATACACCTGTCAGAAACAAGTGTGGATGAAATAGTGCATCTAAATATTTTAAGGGGGGAAGGGGGGGTGAGAAGGATTACTTTATCCTATCCTAGGTATTCCTTAAAGAGGTGGGGTTTCAGGTGTCTCCGGTGTCTCTTTCTATTCTAGTTAGAGACAGTTTGCACTGTTCACAGCGTTGTACGAGATTTTCAGTTTCTTGGCAATTTCTCGCATGGAATAACCTTAATTTCTCAGAACAAGAGTAGACTGACGAGTTTCAGAAGTTTTTTTGTTTCTGGCCATTTTGAGTCTGTAATCAAACCCACAAATGCTGATGCTTCAGATACTCAACTAGTCTAAAGTCCAGTTTTATTGCTTCTTTAAATCAGCACAACAGTTCTCAGCTGTGCTAACATAATTACAAAAGGGTTTTCTAATGATCAATTAGCCCTTTAAAATTATAAACGTGGATTAGCTAATACAACATGAATTTGGAACACAGGAGTGATGGTTGCTGATAACGGGCTTCTGTACGCCTATGTAGATATTCCATAATAAAAAAAAGCAGTTTCCAGCTACAATGAGTCATTTACAATATTAACAATGTCGAAACTGTATTTACGATCAATTTGATGTTATTTTAAAATGGACAAAAAATATATATTTTCTTTCAAAAACAAGGACATTTCTAAGTGACCCCAAACATTTTAACGGTAGTGTATAGTGTATCATACCACATACTATCTGGACTAGAATGAATGATGAAATCACATTAAGGCCACCTAGGGTCTGGGAGAATACAGAGGACTTCAAATGCACACCAAGTATTTAGACAACAAGCACTTGGGTAAAATAAGGCTGTACTTGCTCCTCTCTTTCTCATGGTTATGGACAGACTTGTAATAGGTGATCGCCTTGATACGTCTGGAAAATAATATATTGAAGTTGAAATCATAAATTCACACAGTAAGATTTTAGTAGTAGTCAATACAAATATTCCAGAGGTTCATCTTAGTCCATTAAAACATGACCAATACCGTTGAATTAGATAGAAAGATATAAAAAACACTTGATTAATTGGACTCTGCCATGGTTTTATACTAAAACAATTCCTTACCATCATAGCTAAGAGACATTGTATTGGGAATGAATTGTGTACAGTCAAGTCCTTCCCCCAAGACAATGTTATGGGGTTCTGTTATGGGACTAAAATGGTTTTAACCAGTCGCTATTGTAAAATACTTCATCTGAAGACTGTTGCTTCACAGCAAATATTATACAGAACATAAACAAATAAATAAAAAAAATGTGACCTAATCTAACTTAAAAAAGAAAACTCAATTCCAAAAAAAAACTCTTTGCTCAGTCAAATGTGCAGACCTGGACCAGTAGACTGCTATACATATGGACGATTGTAGCGGATCTTCCACCTTTTGGAGCGGACTCGGAAAAAGAAGAACATGACCATGAGAAAGACACAGGAGAAAGCGTAGAGCACAACGCACAGACTCATGTCCACACTGGAGAAGCCCAGACCCAGGAAGCTCACCCCCGGCCTGGTCTCCCTGTGAGCCCCTGTGCCCGCCTGCCCTGCTCCCTCCACGTCACTCTGCTTGGCATGGACTAGGGAGCTCTCAGGGGCCACTGTCTTTACCTGTGTGGCTTTAATGGGCATGCTGTCAGGAGATCCGACAGCCTCCTGGTTTGGCTCGTGCCGACTGCTGTACATGTGTTTGGGGGAGATGTTGGCGGCCCCGTAGTGCTGCTTGAGGAACATGAGCACCTTGTCTTCGTTCCACACGTGGATGCCATCCTGCTCCTCGTGGCAGATGGGGCAGAGGTCCGGGCTGGGCCACTGGGTCTTGGGGAAGTGAGGGTCTTCACTCATTGTTCCTACAGAGAGGACACAGGGTCAATAGCACAGGTATAACACCAGGTCAAGTTATTGTTGGCCCCACCAGTCATTTTGACCGGCCAACTCAATTCTAACAGACGTTGCTTACTAACCTATACCACAGTATATATCTACTATACGGATTATATACTTCTAATGACAGTATATTCTCCAGGTTAGGTTTGAGATCTCAAACGATGCCGATATAGATGTTGGTTCCCCACCTGCGAGGCGTCCATTGACCTGGTTGTGTTTCCTCCAGAGCCACAGTACCGCTTGGTCCACAGACTTCACCTGGGGCAGAGACGCCACGGCCATCTCCTCAAAGTGCTTCCCACACTCCTGGCAGCCGAAGAAGTTCACAATGTACTTGCGCATTGTCTGCAGCACTGCCTTGGGATTCTCCTCCAGGCCTGATGGGACAGAAGGGAGGTGGTCAGGGGAACGAGAGAGAAGCACAGTCGATTTCTTGACAAGGCACACATTTCATAATCAACCCACAGTTGAGATATTCATGATGGTACCAATCATGATGTTGTCATCTATTTTCAAAGGTGTGCAGTGTCGCTATAACATGGATGTTTCTTAATTACACAAGTATTTCGCTGCATGTATGTGCATGCATACATACCGGTGTTGGCCAATACGTCAGGCCGGCTGGCTGCCTGGACAGTCAGCACATGGAACAGGGTCCACAGTGAACAGGGGTAGCCCCTCAGTCCGACTCTGCTTCCCTGGCAACCCACCCATTGCAGCTGGTCACTCAGGAAGATCCCTGAAATCTGAAGGTGGTCAGGGAGAGAGTCAGAAAAACTCACTACTAAGCCACAGAGTAGATCAGGGGTGTTATGGTTCACTGGACTAAACAAAACTGGTCTGTCACAAGCTGCCAGTTTCGGTAATGCAGTTTGCGAAAAGTGGACCGAGGTGTTTCCATCTACTTCATACTGTATTATTAAGACTGTAATGACATGTGTATTTGAACAGGACCGTCTAGTATGGGCCATCGGTTCACAGGATGTGCTATGCATGAGGTGAACCAAATGACAATTTTAAACACAATGTGACAGAATTGGAACATGGGAGAAAAAAAATTCTGCCACGGCGCATGTACTACAGCTGTCCACATTAAATTTCTCAGCCAGCAAGATGAGTGACGTTACAGAACAGTAAAATCAGGTATCCCCAGAGTGGTAGGCTAAACCATTCCACTGGTATTCCTCCGGAGGCACTTTCAAGTTGCTAGTCCCACATGGAGAGAAACTTGCATTCTGATAAGCCTAGTCATTGTGAAACATTTCTAAATGCAAACATGGTAAAAACACAGTTGAAAAAAAAAAAAGGCCGCCCGTCAATTTATGGGGAGTTTCTCCCATTCTTCTCTGCTGATCGTCTCAAGCTCTATCAGGTTGGATGGGGAGTGTCGCTGCACGGCTATTTTCAGGTCTCTCCAGAGATCTGGTTCAAGTCTGGGCTTTGGCTGTGCCACTCAATGACATTCAGAGACCTGTCCTGATGCCACTCCTGCGTTGTCTTGGCTGTGTGTTTAGGGTAATTGTCCTGTTAGAAGGTGACCCTTGACCCAGTCTGGGCTCCTGAGTGCTCTGGAGCAGGTTTTCATCAAGGAACTTTCTGTTCTTTGCTCCGTTCATCTTTCCCTTGATCCTGACTAGTCTCCCAGTCCCTGCCAATGAAAAACATCCCCACAGCATGAACCTGCCACCACCATGCTTCACAGTAGGGATGGTGCTAGGCTTCCTCCAGACGTGACACTTAGCATTCAGGCCAAAGAGTTCAATCTTGGTTTCATCAGACCAGAGAATCTTGTTTCTCATGGTCTGAGAGTCCTTTAGGAGCCTTTTGGTAAACTCCAAGCGGGCTGTCATGTGCCTTTTCCCGAGAAGTGGCTTCCTTTCTGGCCACTTTACCATTAATGCTTGATTGGTGAAGTGCTGCAGAGATGGTTGTCCTTCTGTGGGGTTTTCCCATCTCCACAGAGGAACTGGATCTCTGTCAGAGTGGCCATCAGGTTCTTGGTCACCTCCCTGACAAAGGCCCTTCTCCCCCATTTGCTCAGTTTTGCCTTGGTGAAGTCTTGGTGGTTCCAAACTTCTTCCATTTAAGAATGATGGAGACAACTGTGTTTTTGGGGACATTCAATGGTGCAGAAATGTTTTGGTACCCTTCCCCAGATCTGTGCATCCTCAAAATCCTGCTTCTGAACTTTACGGACAATTCCTTCAACCTCATGGCTTGGTTTTTGCTCTGACATTCACTGTCAACTGTGGGACCTTATATAGACAGCTGTGTGCCTTTCCAAATCATGTCCAATCAATTGAATTTACCACAGGTGGACTCCAATGAAGTTGTAGAAACATCAAGGATGATAAATGGAAACAGGATGCATCGGAGCTCAATTTTGAGTCTCATAGCAAAGGGTCTGAATATTTCTGTAAATAAGGTGTTTTTTAAAACATTTTATAATACATTTGCAAAAGATAAAATATTTTCAGTGTCATTATGGGGTATTGTGTTTAGATTGATGAGATTATAATTGATTTAATACATTTTAGAATAAGGCTGTCACGTAACAAAATGTGGAAAAGTGAAGGGGTCTGAATACCTTCAAAATGCACGGAATCTCGACGATTTGGTTCTACCGTACCTACCTACACGTAAGACTCTGTCTTTACCTTCAATTCTTTATTGATGATTGAGTGTAGTCTGGCCCCACAGTGCGAAGGCAAACGGCAAGGCACTGGAGTGACAAACCACCCTTGCTGTCTCTGCCTGGCCAGCTACCCTATCTTCACTGGGCTCTGCTGCCTCTGACCCTATTATCGGGGCTGAGTCACTGGCTTGATGGTGCTCCTCTTCCATCCAGCCTTCCTTCCTTCCTTTCCTCGGGCTTGTGCGGTGGGGAAATCTTTGTGGGCTATACCCAGCCATGTCTCAGGGTTGTAAGTTAGTGGCCAGTTGATTTCCCTTTAGTGGTGTGGAGGCTGTGCTCTGCCAAAGTGTTATATCCTGCCTGGTTGTCCCTGTCTGGGGGTAACTTTCGTCTGGGCCACGGTTTCCCCGACCCCCCCGTCTCGGTCTCCTGTATCTATACTACAATAGTCTATGTTCCCGGGGGGCTAGGGTCAGTCTGACATATCTGGTGTAATTCTCCGGTCTTATTTGGTGTCCTGTGTGATCCCAGATATGCTTCCTCTAATTCTCCCAACTCTCTCTCTCCTACCAAAGGACTTGAACCCTCAGATCATGTCTCTGGACTACCTGGCAGTCCCCTCAAAACCCCCCTCCCCCACACATGCGGTCTCAACGTGACAGCATGTGATTACTATTTGAACATTTTATTTGACTCTATGAACTTTTGAAAAACAATCTGGCCATATACTAAATTTAATGGCCATATACTCAATCTCTACCTGGCACAGTCAGAAGAGGACTGGCCACTCCTTAGAGCCTGGATGCTCTCTAAGTTTCGTCCTAGGTTCCTGCATTTCTAGGGAGTGTTTCCTAGCCACCGTGCATTCTACATCTGCATTGCTTGCTGTCTGGGGTGTTAGGCTCGGTTTCTGTATAAACACTTTGTGACAACTTCTGTTGTAAAAAGGGCTCTATAAATTCAATAGATTGATTGATTAAATTATTGAAACGGGGAGCCAGATACTTTCATAGCAGGAATCAACAATGTATAGGCTATTACTGTTGACCAAATTATGGTTTTAGAATAAATCTACAGGAAACATGCAAAACCACAGAAAATTACTGACATAAACAAAATGCGTCAGTAAGAGGGAGGCAATGCAATGTCTGTCAGTAATTTTCTGTTGATCGTCCCAGCTCTACACTGAGGCCTGATACAGTAGCCTAAAGGCTTGGGCTGTATACCGTACAGTGCATTTAAGTATTCAGACACATGCCCGTTTTCCACATTTTGTTACGTTACAGCCTTATTATAAAATTTATTAAATGAAAGGTTTTAATCATCTACAACCAATACCCAATTATGACAAAGCGTAAACAGGTCTTAGAAATTGTTGCAAAAGTATAACAAAATAAAAGAAAACAAATACCTCAGACCCTTTGCAACAAGACTCGAAATTGAGCTCATGTGCATCCTGTTTCCATTGATCATCCTTGAGATGTGGAGTCCACCTGTTGTAAATTCAATTGATTGGACATTATTTGGAAAGGCACACACCTGTCCATATAAGGTCCCACAGTTGACAGTGCATGTCAGAGCAAAAATCAAGCCATGAGGTGGAAGGAATTGTCCGTAAAGCTCAGAGACAGGATTATGTCGAGGCACAGATCTGGGGAAGGGTACCAAACATTGAAGGTCCCCAAGAACACAGTGGCCTCCATCATTCCACTTAAATGGAAGAAGTTTGGAACCACCAAGACTCTTCCTAGAGCTGGCCGTACGGCCAAACAGAGCAATCGGGGTAAAAGGGCCTTGGTCAGGGAGATAGCCAAGGACCCGATGGTCACTGACAGAGCTCCAGAGATCCTCTGTGGAGATAGGAGAACCTTTCAGAAGGACAACCATCTCTGCAGCACTCCACTAATCAGTCCTGTATGGTAGTTTATAGACGGAAGCCACTCCTCAGTAAAAGGCACATGACAGCCCGCTTAGAGTTTGCCAAAAGGCACCTGAAGGACTCTCAGACCATGAGAAACAAGATTCTCTGGTCTGATTAAAGAGTCACGTCTGGGAGGAAACCGGTCACGATCCCTACGGTGAAGTATGGTGGTAGCAGCATCATGCTGTGGGGATGTTTTTCAGAGGCAGGCACTGGGAGACTAGTCAGGATAGAGGGAAAGATGAATGGCGCAAAGTACAGAAAGATCATTGATAAAAACCTTCTCCGGAATGCTCAGGACCTCTGGATGGGCAATGGTTTACCTTCCAACAGGACAATGACCCAAAGCACACATCCAAGACAATGCAGGAGTGGGTTCGGGTCTCTGAATGTCCTTGAGTGGCCCTTCCAGAGCCCGTAACTGAACCCAATAGAACATCTCTGGAGAGACCTGAAAATAGCTGTGCAGCGACGCTCCCCATCCAACCTGACAGAGCTTGAGAGGATTTGCAGAGAAGATTGGGAGAAACTCCCCAAATACAGGAGTGCCAAGCTTGTAGCGTCGTACCCAAGAAGACTCGAAGCTGTAATCGCTGTCAAAGGTGCTTCAACAAAGTACTGAGTAAAGTGTCTGAATACTAATGTAAATGTATATTTCAGTTTATTTTTGATAAATTTGCAAAAACGTATTGTGTGTTGGTTAGAATAAGGCTGTAACATAACAAAATATGGAAAAAATCAAGTGGTCTGAATACTTTCCAAATGTACTGTTTCAATACCGTTGAAACTATTTGAAATATTTTCAAAAATGTAAATATTTGTAAATACCTGTAGTCAACTTGCACAATACGTTAGGGGATAAAGAACATTGTTTTCTTCACAACATTGTTTAGCTGTCACATTATTATAAAACTTACGGTAGTCCCCAGTTACGTTGGGTCTGTTTACAAGCACACAACAAGAGACAGGAGCCTTGTGAGTCACTTACTGTTGTGCAGCATGCGCCAGGTGATCGAATTACAGTATGGAATTCACAACTAAATGTTTGCCAGCTAGATATCTTCTAACTATTAAGTTTACTGTCTAAAATGTGCCAAATGCTCTGCAGTTGTGCATTTGGTTTGCTAATTTAGTAGCTAGTTAGCTTAGTGGTTAGATTCTTCCGTAATCAAGCCTTTGCTTGATAACAGTAGAGAATCCCCTCCTGGATCAAGAGCCTTGCTGGCTAATATTTATTTAGTGTGTGCAACAAACTGCAAGTAGCATTTGCGTTACTTGTATAGTTTACGTGAAACTGTACAATATGTTCCGAATGCGCTCGTTAGCATTTAGTTATCATTCTCTATGGGATTTGACATGAGGTTGTTACCATTGCTAATTTGAAAATTGTCCCTCCTTTTGGACTGAAACCCCCCCGACAGAACAGTGGCCCAAGAACAGAGGTACATAACAAACCATTGATTTAGTGAACGGTTACAACCCTACTAATTTTGTGGCGGCCTACAAGAACCTGTCGGATGTTGCGACCATTTGTTGGCAAAAACCAACATTTAATGAAAATGTGTTTGAGGAAATAAAGTTTTGGATACGTTATTGTAATGAAAACGTATTGTATGATTATTGAAAGTAAATAGTTAAAATAGTTCTCTTTTTTTTTACATGTTAGCTAGCATGTCCAATGTGAAAACGCTAGCTCAAACCTGCAGCTGACTTGGCCCATTCAAGATAACATGCTACAGATCAATGAAATCAGGCTGGTTTATAAACAAAATAATTATCTAGCTAGCTAGTAATGTAGTAATATAAAGTTGTCAATTGCAATCAACATTGTAGTTATAAATACAAGTAGCTCAGACTTTCATTTTGTCAACAAGTAGCCATTTGCAAGAGCTAACGTTAATCGATTCATAAAAGAGGTTCCCCACTTACCGATGTTGCTTGGTCAGTGACATGAAAAGTGATCAAAATATATTAACAGTATTGCAGTAATTTCACCAGTTCAGATGATTTAGATTTTAGGTAGCAACGCAATCGATATACTATCCTAAACTTGCTGAAATCGAGAGCCATCGTGCTGTCATTCATTATAAAAATGAGCCCTGGACACTTACCTTCACTCCCCTCAAAGATATTAAAGCACTGGAAAGGTGTAGATGAGAGCATGATTACATTTGTTTTGATCAGTCATGTAAATTTAAGTGCTGAAAACATTTTGGCACACTATTTAAAAAGAAGATTGAGAACAAGCTGGCATTTGAAATGGATGAAAAATACTGTCATTTTGGCGCAGGAAAAGCCGACGAGCACTAGCAAATGCTACCTAGCAAAAACACACACACATATATATATATATATTTGTTTTTACAAATCGATACTTGGAGATAAAGTATCGACAGAATTATCATCCAAAATAATATTGCGATATGTAACTATTGATTTTTAACCTAGCTTGTGTGTAGAGTTGAGCTTGTGTAGAGTTGAGCTTGTGTCTAACCGCTGGTCACCCTCCCCTCACCCGTATATTTGGGGGAAAAGACTGCTGGTTATCCACATAACACTGATCTTCAACAAATCACAGAACGGTCCGTCTTCACCAAAGTACGTGAGGTCACATTACATTTACATTTAAGTCATTTAGCAGACGCTCTTATCCAGAGCGACTTACAAATTGACATGATATCACAAAATAGTTTCAATAATGCTAGCTATCTGCTTAAGGTGGGGTTTTACCAAGTGTTTTTTCTCTTAATTTATGCTTTTGGCTACAACTACAAGTTGATAATGTATGTGATATCAACAGAGAAGTATATTTTCTGGGTGATTTAAATATTGACTGGCTCTCATAAAGCTGCCCACTCAAGAAAAAACTGCACTTGACACTTGTGAAATTGCTTATTCCAGTTACTAATAATTATGCACCCATTAAGAAAATGATTGTAAAACTGTAAATCCCCTTGGATTGATGAGGAATTGAAAAATAGTATGATTGAGGGAGGCAAAAGGTATGGCAAATAAGTCTGGCAGCCCAACTGATTGGCAAATGTACTGCAAATTGAGAAATCATGTGACTAAACAAAAAAAAAATATGAAAAAAATATACACTATGAAACAAAAATAAATCAAAAGTAAAAAGCTTTGGAGCACATTAAATTACATTTTTGGAAAAAGGGTAACTCGGCTCCATCATCACAAAACCCACTGATATTGCCAACTACTTTATTCATTGGCAAAATAAGCAAACTTATGTATGAAATGTCAGCAACAAAACGCTGACACTATACATTCAAGTATATCTGACCAAATTATACTTTTGAATTACATAAAGTCAATGTGGAAGAGGTGAAAAAAAGTATTGTTATCTATCAACAATGATAAGCCGCCGGGGTCTGACAATCTGGATGCAAAATGACTGAGGATAATAGCGGACGATATTGCCACATCTTCAATCTTCAATTCCTACTATAAAAGTGTGTGTGCCCTCAGGCCTGGTTGGAAGCCAAAGTCATTCCGGTACCCAAGAAAAGTAAAGCCCCTTTTACTGGCTCAAATAGCCGACCTACAGGCCCTAGTTTTGTCCCACCTACTGTTCAGTAGTGTGGTCAGGTGCCACCAATATATATATATTTTTGTTGCAGTTTGCTCAGAATAAGGCAGCACGGCTGGCCCTTAAAAGTACAGAGAGCTAACATTAATGACATGCATGTCAATCTCTCATTGCTCAAAATTGTTTTTGTAAGGGGTGTAAAGCTGAATGTATCGAGCTGTCTGTTTAAAATACTTTAAAATACAGTACTACATAGAGCCATGACTACATGGAACTATTCCACATCAGGTAACTGATGCAAGCAGCAGAATCAGATATAACATTTAAAAAAAAAGAGGTAATAATACACCTTATGGAACAACAGGGACTGTGAAGAGACACACAAAGGTACAGACACATGCATACAATGTGATATTGTTGCATTGTGGTATTACATTTTATATTGCAGATATGTAGTGGTGTTTCTGTATAGCAGTGGTAAATGACGAGTCAACAGCATGATTTGGGTATGAGTTAACAGTATGACTATTTCGAAATGCTTTTATTTTTGGCTAATAAGAATTTAATCTCAGCCACTAATTTCAATGGCTTGGTGGCACGAGTGGCCAGTGCAAATTTTTCTTCATGTCTATCCCTGCTATACAGAAACACTTTGTTTACAAACGATGGAGTAAAACGTTAACACATTTTTGTGGTTGTTTTGGGCTCCCGGGTGGTGCAGCGGTCTAAGGCACTGCATCTCAGTGCTAGAGGCATCACTACAGACCCTTGTTCGATTCCAGGCTGTATCACAACCGGCCGCATCACAACCGGCCGCATCACAACCGGTCGCATCACAACCGGCCGCATCACAACCGGCCGCATCACAACCGGCCGCATCACAACCGGCCGCGATTGTGAGTCCCATAGGGCGGCACACAATTGGCCCAGCGTCGTTAGGGTTTGGCCGGGGTAGGCCGTCATTGTAAATAAGAATTTGTTCTTAACCTCTTGGATTTTGGGGCCGATATTTAAATTTTTGGATGAAAAACGTTCCCGTTTTAAACAAGATATTTTGTCACAAAAAGATGCTCAACTATGCATATAATTGACAGCTTTGGAAAGAAGACACTCTGACGTTTCCAAAACTGCAAAGATATTGTCTGTGAGTGCCACGGAACTGATGTTACAGGCGAAACCCAGATAAAAATCCAACCAGGAAGTGCCGCATTTTTTAAAACCGCCTCATGCCAATGACTCCTTATATGGCTGTGAATGAGCTACGAATGAGCTTACGTTTTCCCCAAGGTGTCTACAGCATTGTCTTTTTAGGCATTTCCATTGAAGAATGGCTGTAAGGGACCATATATGGCATGTGGTCACATGGTGTCTCCCGCAGAAAACCTAAAATACTGAGGTAGCCATTTTTCCAATCGCTTCTTATGAGAAACCAACTTCCTCAACGGATATATTATCGAATATATTTGTTAAAAACACCTTGAGGATGGATCCTAAACAACGTTTGCCGTGTTTCTGTCGATATTATGTAGCTAATTTTGAAAAAAGTTTGGCGTTATAGTTGAAGTATTTTTCCGTCGATTTCTCAGCCAAGCATGGTGAAGAAACGGGAGCTTTTTTGCCTACAAAAATAATATTTTTGGAAAAAAGGAACATTTGCTATCTAACTGGGAGTCTCCTGAGTGAAAGCATCCGAAGTTCTTCAAAGGTAAATGATTTAATTTGGTTGCTTTTCTTATCTTCGTGAAAATGTTGCCTGCTGCCAAGCAGAGCCTAGCATAGCATTATGCCATGATAAACTTACAAATACTTGTCTAGTGTTGGCTGAAACACATATTTAGAAAATCGGAGGTGACATTGTTGTTAACAAAAGGCTAAGCTTGTGTTTGAATACTGTGGCAAACCTCTTCAAGGTTAGGAGCGTTTGTCACAAACTAAGTGGTAAACTGTCACCAAATCACCCAAGAATGAGAGTTCTTTCGAACAGGACAGTACCTGTGTGTTTGTTTCTCCGTCCTGGTCCACCCAGGCCTTAGGCGAGGTCAAGGATAGCAGGGTTCGGTACACGAATCGGGTTCTCGGTAGGTCCAGGTCCAAACGCCAACAGGTAAGTCCAAACAATGCAGCTCATACACGGTAAATCCAGCCAATCTCTATAGTCTCTTTCTCTATTGTTCATAGCTCCTTCCAGCCCTCTCTCTCCCTCTTCCTGGTTTCTCTTGACCCTTTATCTGTGAGTCGGCTCCACCTTCTGAGGGTTCCCCTTGCTTCTGGGACTTGTAGTTTTGGCGGTCGGCCATTTTGTGATCTGTAGTTCTGACAGGGGTGGCCATTTTAGTGATCGGGCAGAGCCCGTTTACTAGCTCTGCTCTCACATATCTGCCACTTATCACTCGACCCCCTTCTTTGCCACAATACATTTATTTCATTTCATTTGCAATTTTCATGAATAGGAAAAGTTGCGTTATGCTAATGCGCTCGAGGCTATGATTACGCTCCCAGATACGGGTTTCCTCGTCGCAAGAGGTTTTAACAGACTTGCCTAGTTAAATAAATAAAATAAAACCGAACAAGAACCAAAAATCAAGGGACTAACTGAAAGTGTTGTGAACCGTTTGTTACATCGGTTGTTTAAAAGGATAGTTTAACTAATTTGACTTCCTTGGGCTGTGGTTGTTTCCTCTAAACTGTTTCTACATTTGATTACGGGTTACTTAGCAATGTTAAGTGTTATGTTCTGTTAATTACTGATGTCCCCTTTAAGACGGGAGCACCCTTGGTCATGCGCAGTGTTGTTCTATGTTATTCTGGTACTAACTCGTTTGAGTAAATGTGAAGCTCCAGTTCAATTGCTTGTATTCCGAGTCTTTCTTATTACATAAATTACATAAATAAGTGTTAAGACACTACATTAAGAATAATCTGGCTAGCATTTTTGGTAAAAGTACCATTGCTAGTGGAAATGGATAGTTTCCATTAGAAATGCATTCAAGTACACCCCTTCTGCAAAAAAGGACACCCTCCCCCACTTTACCAATTATTCCTGAAGGGCCCTTTAAACTATGCCAAAAAGCTATTTTATTTGAGCACTTGATAATGAAATATAACACAAATGCCTTCCTTACCCGCATCTTGTTGTTGACCAAGTCGAGGATAGCATCAAAGGGTATTTTCTCCAGGGGAAGACTGACCAGCCATTCCAGAAGAGTCTCTAAGAGTTTTACCACAGACTGGCGACCCGGGAAGAGCTGGGATTCAAGAATCAAAGAAAAGATACATGTTACTTCTCTAATAGAAACAAGAGGGTAAATATTGTTTATTTGTTTGTGCAGACCCACAACAGCCTTAGGGCACTTATACCTTAGCAACCACTGTCACAAAGTCTTTGAAGGTCTTGAGCTCTTCTCCCTCCAATGTTTGGTGGGTAGCCAGCTCTACTCTCAGCAGGTAGTGCAACCCTGACTCAAGGTCTGCCATGTACACCTTGGACCTGGAGAAAATCAGGGAGACAGGTAGCCTAGCGGTTAAAAGCATGGACCAATAACCGAAAGGTCGCTGGTTTGAATCCCCGAGCAGACTATGTGAAACATCTGTTGATTTGCCCTTGAGCAAGGCACTTAACCCTACTTGCACCTGTAAGTTGCTC
Organism: Oncorhynchus gorbuscha; assembly: GCF_021184085.1. NCBI lineage: Eukaryota > Metazoa > Chordata > Actinopteri > Salmoniformes > Salmonidae > Oncorhynchus > Oncorhynchus gorbuscha. The sequence continues at coordinate 35,330,233 of NC_060176.1, read as the reverse complement.
TGGATAAGAGCATCTGCTAAAATGACAAAACTTTTAAAATCAGTGATGGGGCCACGAATCAGACATGGTGACACACAAAGAACGCACGTGCGCACCCACACATACCCACTGGTATAGTCTTCATGCATATATAAGATACTGTGTTAGCATCAGACTCACTTCTCAAAGTCCTTCAAGGCCTCAGCCGTCCCGGGACCTCGTGGCCCCTCCAGTAGGGGCTCCTGGGGTGCTCCAGAGGTGCTTAGCTTTCTGTGGACCCCTAGGAGAAGCTTGAGGAACGAGGAGAAGAAGAAGCGCAGTCTTTTCTGCCTGGTGATACAGAAATATGAGAGGAACATTTGAAATGCCTGGATTTATAAAACAGACTACATAAAGAAGTCAAACATTTCACTGACATTTGGGATGAAATATTATTTTTTAATAATAATTACAAGTTTGTAAAAAAATATATAAAATAATAACAACAACGCTATATTCTGTTCACATACAACCCACTAAAAGGGGATGTTATGCCAACTACAACAACACATTTGTTGAGTCTCCAACATTTGAACCAGAACTCCTGGGGAAGTAAATATAGTAGAGGTTGCCAACTTACACATGCAGAATGGCATGTGTTCCATTAGGGTGGAGAAGGTATGCTGAGGGGAAAGAGTTGATGCCAAGCTTCTCTGTGAGGCTCCTTTCTGAACTCAATGCCCTCTTCACTGTTAGCCCCTGATACATCATCAGGTCCAAGATAACCTATAGAACAGTTGACGTTACATTATATATATTTAAACCCCCCTATAAAGCAGCATTTAAGTTAAATTACTTTGATGTTTTGAAGTCTGATAGTATAAGAATGCCATGAAAGGTACAGTTCAGTTTAATTTGAAATCATCATACCTCTCTGCCAACATAGGAGTCCTCGTTCTCAACAATGACAGCTGTATATTGGTTGGATTTCTGACCAATCAAAGGCAATATATCTGCAGAGCTGAAAAGAGGAAATGAGACACTCTATTTAATATGATAATCACCCGTATTGTGTGCCACTCACTTTTCATTGAGCGATTCAAAAATCAACCTGACAGTGGCCCATATTAGCAGACATAAGGCAGTGTAAAAGGATAGGGGTTATTTAGCAAACCATGGATTTGGCTAATTGTTCTGGTCGCAAGACTGTGTTGAAGGCCAAGGTGTGCCACTGGACAAACCTGTAAGGCTCAAGTGGAGGACAGCTGACAGGCCAGTCCTGTCTTGTGTGGTTCTGGAGGAAGTTGACCATCAGCTGTCGCACTGTCTGTAGCTCCCTATCTGCACCTAGGGAGAGAGATGAGAATTGAGCATGGCGATATTGATAAAAACCCATATCTCGATAAATGGACCCGATAAATTGACCCATAAATATATTCATCCACAATCTGCTCTGGGTAAGTCCAGTCCTCCTGGACTGTCATAACAAAATGAAACCAAAATATTTCGACTGACTTCATCCAGTGTCCAGAAAAATGTATTTGCACTGTATAAAATATATAATTAATTATGCACCTATAGCCTAATATTTCAGACAATTTTATACAAAAAAAAACTATTCGATTTTAGTCTACCTTCAACTGATAAAAGGTTGATTGTGATATGATTAAGGGAAAACAATTACCCTGAGGATGTGGTGCCTGACCTTAAGATATGAGAAATAAATGACACTCACAGAAATGTGTGACTCTCCCCTCTGTAACTAAAAACAACCATAGTTGCTTTGAAAACTATTTTACAGCAATTGCATTTTGACCAACGGCCATATGCTTGTGCTTCTCAGAATGCATCTCTCCCTACTTTGTGGGCACAGTGGGGAGAGGGAGTGAGAGTGGCACGCTCACACAGCAGCTGCTAGTGAAACGGGGACAGCCAGTTACTTTCATAGCAAGAATCAACATAACGAACAGACATTACTGTTGAGATGCATTGTTTTACAACAATCTACAGAAACTTTGTGTAGCAAAAATCACGAAAATTCCCAACGCAAGCAAAACCAGTAATTTTCAGGTTTAATGTCCCAGCTCTAGATGAGAGGTTGACATCTGCACACACTCTGGTCCTTTATACAGGAGAGAACACAGTAGGCAGGGCTGTGAAGGTCATGGAATTCTTTGGATGACGGTATTTGGCCAGCCATATGACCGCGGTCACCGTAATAACTGTTCAAATGTATATATACACTCTACCTGGCCATAAGTATGTGGACAAATTATCAAATTTGTAGATTTGGCTATTTCAGCAACACCCGTTGCTGACAGGTGTATACAATCGAGCACACAGCCATGCAATCTCCATAGGTAAACATTGGCAGTAGAATGCTCTTACTGAAGAGCTCAGTGACTTTCAACATGGCACCGTCATAGGATGCCACCTTTCCAATAAGTCAGTTCGTCAAATTTCTGTCCTGCTAGAGCTGCCCCGGACAACTGTAAGTGCTGTTATTATGAAGTGGAAAACTCGATGAGCAACAACGGCTCAGCCGCAAAGTGGTAGGCCACACAAGCTCACAACGTAACCACCGAGTGCTAAAGCTCATAAAAAGAGTCTCTGGAAACAACGTCACCACATGGGTTTCCATTGCCAAGCAGCCGCACACAAGCCTAACATCACCATGCGCAATGCCAAGCGTCAGCTGGAGTGCTGCAAAGCACACTGCCATTGGACTCTGGAGCAGTGGAAACGGGCTCTCAAGAGTGGTGAAGTGATGAATCATGTTTTACCATCTTGCAGTCGAACGGCTGAATCTGGGTTTGGCGGATGCCAGGAGAATGCTACCTGCTTGAATACATAGTGCCGACTGTAAAGTTTGGTGGAGGAGGAATAATGGTCTGGGGATGTTTTTCATGGTCACGATCCTTAGTTCTAGTGAAGGGAAATCTTAACGTTACAGCATACAATGACAGTCTAGATGATTCTGTGCTTCCAACTTTGTGGCAACAGTTTGGGAAAGGCACTTTCCGATTTCAAGTTGCTTGAAAAGGTATGTTAGGCTTGTGAGCTCTGCTTTGTCTTTTGCGCAGCTGTACACACTTCAGTCATTCACAATTTGACAAGCACTTGATAATGTCTTGAATTTTTCCGCGGCATCCCATTTGTGCGGCCATAATGCACCCTAAAAAAATCCATGCCTTTCGCGACCAGTGGCCGTTGTGCCCTTCTCCTTGAGTGCTGCGCGCTCTGAAGCACCCAAACTCACCCAAACTCAAAGGCTACAAGTGAAGACAGACACGTCGGGGACGCAACTGCACGCTTCGTTATCCAATTCCGATTGCATTTTGAAGATAGAGGACTGTCCACTTTTACTTTTAATCAGCCAAAAAGATGAGTAGGCCAAACGAACAGCAAAAGCCTCCAGCCTATCTCAATATATTATCCACCATAGTACAAAAGTTGTGCTATTCTATTCTTGGCTAGAAATAAATACACCAAACTGGGACTGTTTTGGGATGCGATAGAACCCCCCCCACCCCCTCTATTTACGCTGCTACTACTCTCTGTTTATCATATATGCATCGTCACTTTAACTATACATTCATGTACATACTACCTCAATTGGGCCGACCAACCAGTGCTCCTGCACAGTGGCTAACCGGGCTACCTGCATTGTGTCCCGCCAACCCCTCTTTTACGCTACTGCTACTCTCTGTTCATCATATATGCATAGTCACTTTAACCATATCTAAATGTACATACTACCTCAATCAGCCTGACTGTCTGTATGTAGCCTCACTACTTTTATAGCCTACTGTATAAAGCCTGTCTTTTTACTGTTGTTTTATTTCTTTACCTACCTATTGTTCACCAAATACCTTCTTTGCACTATTGGTTAGAGCCTGTAAGTAAGCATTTCACTGTAAGGTTGTATTCAGCGCACGTGACAAACTTTGATTTGAAATACCATTATCAAGTGACCTCAAATGCGATTATGCATGTAATGCTTTTATTATATGCCAGTTTGGCTCTACACCCATCGTAAAGCGGATTAATTTGCTTAATTTGAAGTTATAAGTTATTTGGCCACTTTAGTTGTGATACAAACCTCATCAAAACATATATGCCTATAGGCAGGACTACATGAGGTGTGCAACTATGATTCAAAAAAAGTCCTTGTTTCTTGCTTTACGCTGGGCATCATTCACAAGTGACAAAACATAATTCACAAGTGATAAGCTAATATCCATCTTGATTTAATCTGGTCTTTATATAAACTTTGTTTTGATTTAGAATGGACCATTACCATTAAAGACTTAATTTCTTCAAACAATCATATTTAATATTGCAATAATGAAACAGTCTTGACTAATAATGAAAAAACAGACATCTTATATAGGACGACTAAAATGCTTTGTCATGCAGATCAAGGGGCATCATAAGCCACACTGGACTTATCCTGTCTTTATCTGTACCTGGCATTATCTTAACCCCCGACCCTGGCCTAATTTACCAGATGCCAGGATGTCTAAGAACCATTGAGGCCTTTGTTCTACTCATCATCAAGTCAATCAATTGTCAGCTCAAACCACACAGGCCCAACTCGAACCACAGACACAGATGAGAGAGTACTCATCAACCCTTCTAAACTTGTAATTTTCTGTCACAATGCTTCTCTTTTTAAGAAACTGTTTTCTTGCGCAATTGACTAGCCTAAATAAATGTTGTGCAACATGAGCTCTTGGACTCACATGAAGTGTTTGATTTGATTTTTGATTATATTTGCATTGATGTCAGAGTGATTAGAGGGATAATAGAGTGCTGAGTACCAGGCAGTTAGCAAGTTTGGTAGGCTACTAATGACCATCAGCAGCATCAGAGTTTGGGCTCCCAAATGGCACTGCATCTCTGTCAGTGGTAGAGGCGTTTACCACAGACTCTGGCTCGATTCCCAATCGGCCATGATTGGGAGTCCCATAGGGCGGAGGAGAATTTGCCCGGCATCGTCTGTTAGGGTCTGGCCAGGGTAGACCGTCAATGTAAATAATAATTAGTTCATAACTGACTTGCCTAGTTAAATAAAAAGGTAAAATATTAAATAAATAACAATAATTAGTGACTAAATTGTCATGTGGAGTTTGACTGCCTTGACAGGTGTGGCGGTAACACGGTCACCGCAACAGCCCTACTCCAGACGTGACACTTGGCATTCTGGCCACGGAATTCAATATTGGTTTCATAAGACCAGAGAATCTTGTTTCTCATGGTCTGAGAGTCATTTAGGTGTCTTTTGGCAAACTCTAAGCCGGCTGTCATGTGCCTTTTACTGAGGAGTGGCTTCTGTCTGGCCACTCTACCATAAAGGCCTGATTGGTGGAGCGCTGCAGAAATGGTTGTCCTTCTGGAAGGTTCTCCCATTTCCACAGAGGAACTCTAGCGCTCTGTCAGAGTGACCATCAGATTCTTGGTCACCTCCCTTACCAGTGCCCTTCTCACCTGATTGGTTCCAAACTCCTTCCATTTAAGAACGATGGAGGCCAGTGTTCCTTGGGACCTTCTATGCTGCAGAAATGTTTTGGTACCCTTCCCCAGATCTGTGCCTCGACCCAATCTTGTCACAGAGCTCTACGGAAAATTACTTCGACCTCATGGTAATCATCAACAGGATGCACCGGAGCACAATTTCGAGTCTCTGAATACCTATGTAAATACACGTTCTGCTTTCTCACTATGAGCCTATTGTTGTGTGTAGATTGGTGAGGGGGAAAAAAAAAACATTAAATCCATTTTAGAATAAGGCTGTAATGTCACAAAATGTGAAGAAAGTGAAGGGATGTGAATACTTTCCGGATGCACTGTTTGTATTGAACTTGTCTGATGTTTTAAGCACACTGTTGGATTAAGTTAAGACATACAAATGACTCAAGCAGGAGCAATAGATCAAGATAGCCTAACCAGAAGAAGAATAAAATCCCGAACCACCTCCTCCCACTGCTGCTTGCCTTTGCAGAATCTGCCATTATGCTCCTGAAGTTGCTGGTGGTAGGCTACACCAGCGGTCGTCAACCTTTCCCATTTGGAGTGCCAATTTATCTTACAATTTCTACCAATAATTCCACATTCACTTCCATCATTGAGTTTTTTAATATTGTTTTTACACACTGTCACATTTATTTTGTGTTAACAGTGAAAGCCCATCACATTATCCCAGAGTGGGAAATGAAAAGTACTGTGCGAAAGACACACTGCCTTTATGAGAGTCACAAAAGTGTGCATATGTTTCTTTATGTACAGTACCAGTCAAAGGTTTGGACACACCTACGCATTCAAGGGTTTTTCTTTATTTTTACTATTTTCTACAATGTAGAGTGACAGTGAAGACATCAACCACTTGAAATAAAACATAAGGAATCAAGTAGTAAAAGGGTTTAACAATTCCCCCCAGAATTATATTTGAGATTCTTCACAGTAGCCACCCTTTGCCTTGATGACAGCTTTGCACACTCTTGGCATTTTCTCAGCCAGGATTCATGAGGTAGTCACCTGGAATGCAACTCAATTAACAGGTGTGCCTTCTTAAAAGCTAATTTGTGGAATTTCTTTCCTTCTTAATGCTTTTGAGTCAATCAGTTGTGGTGTGACAAGGTAGGGGTGGTATATAGAAGATAGCTCTATTTGGTAAAAGACCAAGTCTATATTAAATGACAATCCATCATTACTTTAAGACATGAAGGTCAGTCAATCCGGAAAATTTCAAGAACTTTGAAAGTTTCTTCAAGTGCAGTCGCAAAAACCATCAAGCGCTATGACAAAACTGGCTCACATGAGGACCGCCACAGGAAAAGGAAGACCCAGAGTTAACTCTGCTGTAGAGGATAAGTTCATTAGAGTTACCAGCCTCTGAAATTGCAGGCCACATAAATGCCTCAGAGTTCAAGTAACAGACACATATCAACATCAATTGTTCTACGTGAATCAGGCCTTCATGGTCGAATTGCTGCAAAGAAACCACTACTAAAGGACCAATAAGAATAAGAGACTTGCTTGGGCCAAGAAACACGAGCAATGGACATTAGACCGGTGGAAATCTGTAATTTGGTCTAATGAGTCCAAATTTGAGATTTTTGGTTCCAACCACCATGTCTTTATGAGATGCAGAGTAGGTGAATGGATGATCTCTGCATGTGTGGTTCCCACTGTGAAGCATGGAGGAGGTGTGATGGTGCTTTACTGGTGACACTGTCTGTGATTTATTTAGAATTCAAGGTACACTTAACCAGCATGACTACCACAGCATTCTGCAAGATACGCCATCCCATCTGGTTTGCGCTGCTGGGTTCTGACTTATTAACTTTAAAATATGAAATATTCTCATTCATGACACCGAGGGAGAGAGGGTAATGTAAAACATTTATATTCTGTCAGAATATGTTATTGTTAGACATCAGGGATCTTATAGGGAGGAGTAAGGAATTTGGGCAGAGGTCAGGTCAGATGACGTGAGGAAAAACAGATATCACTAAGGTTCTGTCAAGCAACAGAGATGTATTAGCTTTTCAGATGTGTAGGAGGAGACTCAGCATAGGAGAAAGGGTTACATACCAGAACTTATGTGAATATGTTCTTTGTTTTGTGCAGCTGTATGACCCAGTGGGTGAATAAACTTGGTTTGAGCTTTACTAAGCGTCCGTAAGTTTTTTTTACTCTGTTTATTTAGAACCTAACAGTTGGCGCTGCAAGCAGGGTTCACCGCAATTTACAGTCGACCTAGAGATTCCGAATCAGTGAAACAAGAGCCGGTACCAAAAACAGGATTGGCACAGATCCTACACCTGTTACCACTCATTCATAAATCTTGGGAAGATTTGTAGCATACGGACCTAGAAAGCCTGAACTTATTCAGTAGTCCCGTTGTATTCCGACTGGTCCCAGCTTTATTGTAAGTCCCGGAGGGTAAGCCTGAGCAGCCTGGTACCTGCAGAGGGTAACTCCTAGGGCATAAATCCCAGCCCTAACAGTAGGTCTTTATGGAAACAACTTCAGGAGAATGTCAAATATGAAAACAACTGTCTTGAGATGGATATATTATTCTAGAATGCAGCGGTGGTACGGGTCTGTATACATTTGGCAGTATGGCACAACATTTACAAACTGCATAACCTTGTCAGACAAACAATATCGTGAACATTTAAGTTCATCCAAATCAAAACTAATTATTTTGTTCCAAAAACAATCCCGAAATGCACCTACAAGTACCAAATCTTACCTCTGTATGTTTTTCCAACATCAAATGTGGGGCCACGTGCTTTAAAGTACTGAGGGAGAAAAGAACAAGCGGCAGAACTGTAAAACAATAGTGGCATTTTAGGAGCCTACATGATTCAAATCTTGGCTGGCACATACTCTGAAGGTGGGGTAGAAGTGAATGCCAAACTCCTTGCAGATGTCAAAGTTATTCTCTTGAGCACAGTCCAGGACTCCAATCCGTATGGCATGCTCCCAATCTGTGAGAGAGAGAAAATGGATGTCAGTTGTTGTTACAGGGACAAAGGAAAAGTAAAGTCATCAGCATGCTTCAGTTCGGCTGTGGCTTAGCGTAACGAGTGTGCACGCATACTCCCTTAAAAGACCTTCGCTTGAAAAACGAGAAGCGGCAATACTGTTTGTCCATTTTGAGATGCCATGACCAGTATACACTTCCTCAAAAATAGTCAGAATTCATCTAAAGTAACTCAAGAAATGTCATTATGTTTTACATTTTTGCAGAGTCGTGCAATTTTACATCTAAGATGTAAAAATCTGTTTGGTGCAGTATTTGTCAATGAAAAAATGTGCATGAAAATGAGTCGTCTCGCATTGGATTACAACAAAGACTTTATTGAAGAATCCCTAGAGTTGACCAATCACTGACGAAGGGGCATAGACTTCGGCTCCGAAATTAGGTTTGCCTCTAGAAAAAAAAATGTTCGCCCGAACAGCCGGAAAAACTCAAAGTAAAAAATTAACAAAATGTCACAAAATATCCAAATATATGCACAAACTCTTCTGAACTGTTGTTTGGAAAGCATGCGGATGCCTTATAAGGCAGTGGTACAAATCCTAATTAAGCAGTTAATGAATTTAGTGAAACTAAAAAGGCAAAAAGTACAGTCGTGGCCAAAAGTTTTGAGAATGATACAAACATTAATTTCCAAAGAGTCTGCTGCTTCAGTGTCTTTAGATATTTTTGCCAGATATTACTATGGAATACTGAAGTATAATAACAAACATTTCATAAGTGTCAAAGGCTTTTATTGACAATTACATGAAGTTGATGCAGTGTCAATATTTGCAGTGTTGACCCTTCTTTTTCAAGACCTCTGCAATCCGCCCTGGCATGCTGTCAATTAACTTCTGGGCCACATGCTGACTGATGGCAGCCCATTCTTGCATAATCCATGCTTGGAGTTTGTCAGAATGTGGGTTTTTGTTTGTACACCCGGCGCTTGAGGATTGACCACAAGTTCTCAATGGGATTAAGGTCTGGGGAGTTTCCTGGTCATGGCCCCAAAATATCGATGTTTTGTTCCCTGAGTCACTTAGTTATCACTTTTGCCTTATGGCAAGGTGCTCCATCATGCTGGAAAAGGCATTGTTCGTCACCAAACTGTTCCTGGATGGTTGGGAGAAGTTGCTCTCGGAGAATGTGTTGATACCATTCTTTATTCATGGCTGTGTTCTAAGGCAAAATTGTGAGTGAGCCCACTCCCTTTGCTGAGAAGCAACCCCACACATGAATGGTCTCAGGCATGACACAGGACTGATTGTAGCGCCCACCTTGTCTTCGTCAGACAAGCTTTTCTCTGGATGCCCCAAACAATCGGAAAGGGGATTCAGATATAAATTATTTTACTCCAGTCCTCAGCAGTCCAATCGCTACCGTTTGCAGAATATCAGTCTGTCTGTCAGTCTGATGTTTTTCCTGGAGAGAAGTGGCTTCGCTGCCATTCTTGACACCAGGCCATCCTCCAAAAGTCTCCACTTCACTGTGCGTGCAAATGCACTCACACCTGCCTGCAGATGCACTCACACCTGCCTGCTGCCATTCCTGAGCAAGCTCTGTACTGGTGGTGCCCCGATCCCGCAGCTGAATGAACTTTTGGAGATGGTCCTGGCACTTGCTGGACTTTCTTGGGCACCCTGAAGCCTTCTTCACAACAATGGAAAATACCTGCTTGAAGTTCTTGATGATCAAATAAAATGGTTGATTTAGGTGAAATCTTACTGGCAGCAACATCCTTGCCTGTGAAGCCCTTTTTGTGCAAAGTAACGATGACGGAACGTGTTCCCTTGTAGGTAACCATGGTTGACAGAGGAAGAACAATGATTCCATGCACCACCCTCCTTTTGAAGCTTCTAGTCTTTTATTTGATCAGCATGACAGAGTGATCTCCAGCCTTGTCCTCATCAACACTGACACCTGTGTTAACGAGAGAATCACTGACATGATGTCAGCTGGTCATTTTGTGGCAGGGCTGAAATGCAGTGGAAATGCTTTTGGGGATTTAGTTAATTTGCATGACAGAGTCTTTGCACTTAATTGCAATTCATCTGATCACTCTTCAAAACATTCTTGAGTATATGCAAATTACCATCATACAAACTGAGGCAGCAGACTTTGTGAAAATGAATGTCATTCTCAAAACTTTTGGCCACAACTGTACATTCTGATACGGAAAACACCAACGTTCACAGGTCAGTCTTACCGCCAATAAATAAGGATTTCGGGGCTGTATAGAAAAAGTAAAGTAGCCAGCCAGGCACCCCACTATTTCCAAAAACCAATGAGCAACTCCAATCTACAAACAATACCCCATAATGACAAAGTGAAAACAGGTTTGTAGATTTTTTTTGCACATGTATTTACAAAACATTTACATAAGTATTCAGACCCTTTGCTATGAGACTCAAAATTGAGTTCAGGTGCATCCTGTTTCCATTGACCATCCTTGAGATGTTTCTACAACAAGGGGGGCAAAGTACAGCCCGTGGGCCGTATCAAGCCCGCTGGGCACTCCAATCTGGCCCGCGAGACATAAAAATGTAACCCCTTTTTTCTCCCCAATTTCGTGGAATCCAAATTGATAGTTACAGTCTTGTCCCATCGCTGCAACTCCCGTTTGGACTTGGGAGAGACGAACGTCCCCAGAAAACATGACCCAGCCAAGCCGCACTGCTTCTTGACACAATGCTTGCTTAATGCGGAAGCCAGCTGCATGTGTCGGAGGAAACACAGCACACCTGGCAACCATGTCAGCGTGCATGCGCCCGGCCCACCACAGAAGTCGCTGGATCACGATGGGACAAGGAAATCTCAGCCTGCCAAAACATTTCCTAACCCGGACGTCACTGGGCTAATTGTGCGCCACCTCATGCGTCTCCCAGTTACAGCCAGCTGTGACACAGGCTGGGATTGAACCCGGGAGACCATTGTGCAACCCGGGAGGCCCCAGCAAATTGATTATGAAAAATGCGGCCCTCCGTTGAATTTCAGTTTGCCCACCCCTGTTCTACAACTTGGGAGTCCACCTGTGGTAAATTCAATTCATTGGACATGATTTGGAAACGCACACACCTGTCTATATAAGGTCCCACAAATGGCATTGCATGTCAGAGCAAAAGCCAAGCCATGAGGTTGAAGGAACTGTCTGCAGAGCTCTGAGACAGGATTGTGTTGAGGCACCGATCTGGGGAAGGCTACCAAAAAAATGTCTGCAGCATTGAAGGTCCCCAAGAACACAGTCGCCTTCATCATTCTTAAATGGAATGAGTTTGGCACCACAAAGACTTCCTAGAACAGGCCGCCCGGCCAAAGTGAGCAATCAGGGGGAGAAGGGCCTTAGGGAGGTGACCAAGAACCCAATGGTCACTCTGACAGAGCTCCAGAATTCCTCTGTGGAGATGGGATAAACTTCCAGAAGGACAAACATCTCTGCAACAATCCACCAATGAGGCCTTTATGGTAGAGTGGCCACACGGATGTCACTGCTCAGTTAAAAAGACACATGAGTTTGCCAAAAGATCAGGAGAAACAAGATTCTCTGGTCTGATGAAACGAAGATTGAACTCTTTGGCCTGAATGCCAAGTGTCACATCTGGAGGAAACCAGATGAAGTAGCAGCATCTGGTTTCAGCAGATCTTGCTGTGGGATGATTTTCAGCAGCAGGTGGGGATGTTTTTCAGCAGCAGGGACTAGTCAGGATCGAGGGAGAGATGAACGGAGCAAAGTACAGAGAGATCCTTGATGAAAACCTTCTCCAGAACGCCGAGAACCCCAGACTGGGGCGATGGGTCACCTTACAACAAGACAATGACCCTAAGCACACAGCCAAGACAACGCAGGAGTGGCTTTGGGACAAGTCCAGCTAGAGCCCGGACTTGAACCCGATCGAACATCTCTGGAGAGACCTGAAAATAGCTGTACAGCGACGTTCCCCATCCAACCTGATAGAGCTTGAGAGGATCTGCGGAGAAGAATGGGGGAGAAACTCCACAAATACAGGTGGGCCAAGCTTGTAGCGTCATAACCAAGAAGACTTGATGCTGTAAGCAACAAAGTGCTGCTGAGTAAAGGGCACATGTGATACATTCGCATTTATCTTTTCTAAAAACCTGATTTTGCTTTGTCATTATGGGGTATTGGGTGTAGATTGATGAGGAAAAAAACCTATTGAATCAATTTTAGAATAAGGCTGTAACGTAACAAAATGTGAAAAAAGTGAAGGGATGTGAATACTTTCCGGATGCACTGTATGTACTGAACTTGTCTGATGTTTTAAGCACATGGTTGTATTAAATAAGACACACAACTGACTCAAGCAGGAGTGACAGCCTAACCAGAATATATTAAAAAAAAAAAATGTTTTTTAAAACTGTTCCTGACCCTCCTCCTCCTCCTGCTGCTGGCCTTCGCAGAATCTGCCATTATTCTCCCGAAGTTAATGGTAATAGGCTACACCAGCTGTCGGCAACCTTTTCCATTTGGAGCGCCAATTTATCTTACCGTTTCTACCGATCTGCGTGCCAGTTGTGATTTGTCACGCACACATTTGCATGGAACAGATTGATTTAATTGATTGAATTTATTTATAATAGTCTTTGTATCGCTAAACACAGACAATGATTTTATCTCAAAGAAAATTATATACATCGAAAGTCATTTTTATTGCCATTGCCAACTATGTAAAAATTGCCTACATAAAGCCAACAAATAACATTGCAGCCTGCATGTAGAAAATATCCTGATAAAAATAAAACACATTGTTGCAGACAGGCCATGCATAGTCAAACTTGAAACATTGTATCAACTGTGTCAACCCGAAACTCACTAACAAACTTGCAACATTGTATAAAATATTCTGGGCCCTCAAGAGTTATCCACACCAGTAAGCTTTGGACAGACACAGCTGTAGGCTATTTGTGCAAGGGATAAGAAGTAATATGGTATTTTATGGCGTTTCCGCTGGATAAGAACATTACATTTCTCCCTTCCTTTCTTGCCGAGTGGTTATCGACTTTTCAAATATTTGATTCTAAAACAGACTTAATTTTACTTGGTGTTTGAGGTGAATAAAAACAATGCCTGAGAAGCTCCACATCTCCTTAGCGGTGGTGAGTTTAGATAATCAGAAATACTAAAATCAGACATCCCCAAATGGGCACATTTTATAAGCCTACATTTGTGCGCAGGCCAGGTAGATTAGTCCTACTTCTATATTTGTAATCAGGTGTGTGTGTCCTTACTCAACATTGACAGGGGCATTTCAAACTAAAAGTTAGTGAATAAATTGACAAAACTCAAATGGAATGAAATTTTTAAAAACTTGTTTCTCACAAGTGTAGCATAGGTTGTGTCCATGCCGACATTGATTTTAAACGACTAATAATAATATTTTGAATGTGTTAACAGAATTTACAGTAACCAAATAAACATTGCAGATTAGAAATTATGGGAATTAACAGTAAAATGTAGGCTTACACCTGGTGACATAAATAAATGGGGAATTGATAGACACAGCAAACCATGCACACACTATGAAGTTATGAAACAATGAATATTAGCGGGAGAGCGCACAATCTGGAGAGAGCCGTGCCTTGTACTGCTGACCCCTACTTTTCATAGACCGTGGCATCCGCACGCTCTCAATGGATTATTCCACTGAGAATTTGGATTTGGATTTCCACCAGTCTAATATCCATTGCTTGTGTTTCCTGGCACAAGCAAGTCTCTTCCTCTTATTGGTGTCCTTATACAGAAATTTGACCATGAAGACCTGGTCTGAACAGTTGATGTTGAGATGTGTCTGTTACTTGAACTCTGAAATATTTCTTTGGGCTGCAATCAGAGATGCATTTAACTCTAATTAACTTATCCTCTGCAGCAGAGGTAACTCTGGGTCTTCCTTTCCTGTGGCGGTCCTTATGAGTCGGTTTCGTCATAGCGCTTGACTGCACTTGAAGAAACTTGACATTTTCATGACCATGTCTTAAAGTAATCATGGACTTTGGCTCAAACGCATTAAGGAAAGAAATTCCACAAATAACTAAGAAGGCACACCTGTTAATTAAAATGCATTCTTGATGACTACCTCATGAAGCTGGTTGAGAGAATGCAAAGCTCTCAAGGCAAAGGGTGGCTACTTTGAAGAATCTCAAATATAAAATATATTTTGATTTGTTTAACATCTTTGAGCTAGGGGGGCAGTATTTTGACATCTGGATGAAAGGCGTGCCCAAAGTAAACTGCCTGTTGCTCAGGCCTGGAAGCTAGGATATGCATATAATTGGTAGATTTGGATAAAAAACATTCTAAAGTTTCTAAAACCTTTAAAATGTGTCTGAGTATAACAGAACTGATATGGCAGGCGAAACCCTGAGGACAAACCATCAAAAAAAAAATAATTTCAGCTTACCACTGTTTCCAATGGCTGTCATGTTTATTATGAGTCGAAAACCTCCCAGATTGCAGTTCCTAGGGCTTCCACTAGATGTCAAGTCTTTAGAAAGAGCTTCAGGCTCATTTTTTTTTAAAAATTTGCTAGAATTTGTAGTTTTTCTAAGTGGCTCCCATTTTGGCTGTAGTGTTTTCATGTGGATGAGAGCTCGTTCTTTGTTGTTTATCTCCGGTAAAGACAATAACGATTCTCAGTCTTACATTTGATTGTTTATTTAAGTATTAGGGTACCTGAAGTTTGATTATAAACGTTGTTTGACTTGTTTGGAGAAGTTTATTGGTAACATTTGGGATTCATTTTGTATGCGTTTTGAAGGAGGGAAACCGGTGGATTATTGAATGAATCGCGCAAGCTAAACTGAGTTTTTGGGGATATAAAGGACGTAATCGAACAAAAGCACCATTTGTGATGTAGCTGTAACCTTTTGGTGTGCCAACAGAAGAAGATCTTCAAAGGTAAGTCATTTATTTTATCGCTATTTCAGACTTTCATGGCGTACCTGCCGGGTTGAAAAATGTTTATGCTTTTGTATGCGGGGTACTGTCCTCAGATAATTGCATGGTGTGCTTTCGCCATAAAGCCTTTTTGAAATCGGACACAGTGGCTGGATTAACAAGTTGTTACGCTTTATTTTGACTTATGACACTTGTATTTTCATGAATGTTAAATATTTATATAATTTAAATTTCGCGCTCTGCAATTTCACCGGAAGTTGTCGAGATGGGACGCTACCGTCCCACCTGCCCGAAAGAAGTTAACAATTTTTTTGGTTACTAAATAATTCCATGTGTTATTTCCTAGTTGTGATCGTCTTCACTACTATTCTACAATGTAGAAAATAGTAAAAATAAAGAAAAATCCTTGAATGAGTAGGTATGGCCAAACTGTAAGTCGCTCTGGATAAGAGCGTCTGCTAAATGACTTAAATGTAAATGGTACTGTATTTCACGTATAGGAACATTGAACAGATTCCCAGATGGCAGAATGCATCAGTCTTACATGAATAAACATGTTTACATTACCAAGTTACATTAGATTAATGACCGTTCCACAGGTGAATGTTCATTAATTGTTTATGGTTCATTGAACAAGCATGGGAAACAGTGTTAAAACCCTTTACAATGAAGATGTGAAGTTATTTGTATTTTAGCGAATTATCTTTAAAAGACAGGGTCCTGAAAAGGGGACGTTTCTTTTTTTGCTGAGTTCACGTACGGTCACTGTGGGGACGACGTCGTCGATGCACTTATTAATGAAGCCGATGACTGAGGCGGTATACTCCTCAATGCCATTGGATGAATCCCGGAACATATTCCAGTCTGTGCTAGCAAAACAGTCCTGTAGCGTAGCATCCACGTCATCTGATGCTCGCCGTTTGGTGAGACCTTGTCCCGGTGGCATTGGCTAGACTGAGCATACATGTCGCGGCAGTGGGGGAGATCCCATGTGAGAAATGTGCAAGAGGGCATAGTCAGAGGGAGTGTACAGTTGAAATAGAGAAAGCACTGTGTCAACTGTGAGGGTTCCCATGCAGCTGGGGATCTGAAGTGCCCTGTGAGAGCGAGTGACATGTTGAGTTTGCCATAGTTCAAGTGGGACAGAAAGATCCTATGCTGAGACAGTGAAGAGAGTAGAGGATAACCAAGGGTGAGTGAGTCGACTGAGAGGCCCAGAGTGAGTAGACCTGAAGAGGGAGCCAGAAAGGATGAGTTTTAGTAAGGTTGGATTTGTTGCATTTATAACCATGGTGATCAACTGCACAGATGGAGCAGAAATCACAGAAGCTAGATGTTGTAGAAATATTTGTGTTTGAGATTTTAGTGCAGAAGATCTACAGGAAATTTTGAGAGAAGAGGTTCATTCATTCCTCCCAGGCCGACGGCTTGGTGTAGGATCGTTAAGGGCCAAGTAGTGAGATGGGGTGGTGGGTTAGATGGTGGTGCAATTCAATAAGTTGTTCCTCATTCCCTATTCCATTTTTTGGGGGTGACCAAAATGTGCAATTCGCACTTCGACCTGTGAAAGGTAGCAATATGACACACGAAGAAGAAGGCCCACGGCTTAGAAGTAAGATGGTTAAAGACTTTAATGCATGACTCGGAGATCCATTATCAAACGTAACATCACTACTAACTAGCTTTGTTTGTTGAAACAGTCTCTGGGCAGTGACTGTTGTTAACATTAGCTTGCTAGCTAGCTAACGTTAGTTAAAAAATACCAAAGGGTGTTAGTTAGCCAATAGACCTTGCTTGGTTGCCTTTTTATACAGATCATTCTATGCATGGTTCTGTTTGTGTCTAGCTAACAATGTTAAATGTTGAACATAGCTAGGTGGCTAGCTAGTACTGCTAACGTTAGCAATGATAGCTAGGTTAGGGAACATTTGAACATTGTCATGCCAAGGCAGCAGCTACTCTTCCTGGGGTCCAGCAAAATTAAGGCAGTTTATACCATTTTAAAACATTACAATACATTCACTGATTTCACAACACGCTGTGTGCCCTCAGGCCCCTTCTCCACCACTACCACATATCTACAGTACAAAATCCATGTGTACAGTGTGTATGTTATCATGTGTGTTTAAGTGCCTGTTTGTGTTGCTTAACAGTCCCTGCTGTTCCACAAGGTGTATTTGAATCGTTTTTTCAGCTATAATTTTACTGCTTGCATCGGTTACTTGATGTGGAATATAGTTCAATGTAGTCATGAATCTATGTAGTACTGTGCACCTCCTCCCATAGTCTGTTCTGGACTTGGGGACTGAAGAGACCTCTTGTGGCATGTCTTGTGAGATATGCATGGGTGTCTGAGCTGTGCGCCAATAGTTCAAACAGACAGCTCGGTGTATTCAACATGTCAATGCCTCTCAGAAATACAAGTATTGATGAAGTTACTCTCTCCTCCACTTTGAGGTAGTAGTTCAAACAGAAAGCTTTGAGCCAGGAGAGATTGACATGCATATTATTAATGTTAGAGGGACACAATTGCAGAGCCTCCAGAGACATGCAGAGGCAAATTTGAGCTCTGTACCGCAGGGTTCTGTATAGCTCCGCATTGACATGATTGGTTGACGGTAGGCAGGGGCGGTACATCCTGTATGAACACAATCTCACTTCTTGACAACAGCTCTGCACTGCTCCGAGAAACGCAAACACTTTATTTAACTAGGCAAATGAATGCTCTGACTTCTGCTGAGGCCATATTACCGTAAATGCTGTATGGCCAATACAGATGTCAGAATGACCAAGCATCCAGATGCACAATGCACTTCTCTCCCCAGAATGCGCTCTCTCCCGCCAGTTTGTGCACATTCATAGTTTCATAACGTCATTGTGTTTGTTTGCATTTGATTGTTAGTGTATATCAATTCCCCATTACATAAATTAACCCTTAATTCCTAATCTACAATGTTTGTTACTTGTTACCACGTATACGCAGACGACACCATTCTGTATACTTCTGTCCCTTCTTTGGACACTGTTAACTAACCTCCAGACGGGCTTCAATGCCATACAACTTGCCTTCCGTAGCCTACAACTGCTCTTAAATGCAAGTAAAACTAAATGCATGTTCTTCAACTGATCGCACCTGACCATCCGTCCAGCATCACTACTCTGGATGGTTCTGATTTAGAATGTGTGGACAACTACAAATACCTAGGTGTCTGATTAGACTGTAAACTCTCCTTCCAGACTCACATTAAGCATCTCCAATTCAAAATTAAATCTAGAATAGGCTTCCTATTTTGCAACAAAGCATCCTTCACTCTTGCCGCCAAACATACCCTCATGAAACTGACTATCCTATTGATCCTAGACTTCGGCGATGTCATTTAAAAAAATAGCCACCAACACTCTACTCAGCAAACTGGATGTAGTCTATCACAGTGCCATCCGTTTAGTCACCAAAGCCCCATATACTCGCCACCACTGTGACCTGTATGCTCTCTTTGGCTGGCCCTCACGACATATCTGTCGCCAAACCCACTGGCTCCAGGTCATCTATAAGTCTTTCCTAGGTAAAGCCCCGCCTTATCTCAGCTCACTTGTCACCATAGCAGCACCCACCCGTAGCACAAGCTTCAGCAGGTATATTTCACTGGTCACCCCCAAAGCAAATTCACCCTTTGGCCACCTTTACTTCCTGTTCTCTGCTGCCAATGACTGGAACGAATTGCAAAAATCACTGAAGCTGGAGACTCATATTTCCCTCACTAACTTTAAGCACCAGCTGTCAGAGCAGCTCACAGATTATTGCACCTGTAAATAGCCCACCCATCCCCATACTGTTATTTATTTTTGCACCTTTGCACCCCAGTATCTCTACTTGCACATTCATCTTCTGCACATCCATCACTCCAGTGTTGAATTGCTAAATTGTAATTATTTCGCCACTATGGCCAAATTATTGCCTTTCCTCCCTTATCTTACCTCATTTGCACACTGTATATATACTTTTTCTATTGTGTTATAGACAGTATGTTTGTTTATTCCATGTGTAACTCTGTGTTGCTGTTTGTGTCACACTGCTTTGCTTTATCTTGGCCAGGTCGCAGTTGTAAATAAGAACTTGTTCTCAACTAGCCTACCCGGTTAAATAAATGACTGTAATTTCATTCCATTTATGAGTTGTCAACTTCGTCATTGTCTTTTGTTTAGAGCGTAGAAGAAAATTTGAAGTGCTGGTACTCAGCTCTGGTGAGCTCCTGCCCAAGTCAAGCACTGCCTCTTCTTATCCCTTCCGCAAATAGCCTATAGTTGTGTCTGTCCCGATCTCACAGGTGCAGATCTCATACAATGTTGCAAGTTCACCAGCACAAGCTTTAGGCTGGATCCAAGTTAATAGTTGATACAATGTTTCAAGTTCGTTGCAGACAGGCCATGGGTAGCCAATGTGATTTATAGGATATTTAAAACCAGGTACATTTTCTACCTGCAGGCTGCTTTTCTACCTGCAGGCTGTTTTTATTTGTTGGCTTTATGTAGGTTATTTTTAATGTAGTTGGCTATGGCAACATAAGTTACTTTCTTGGTTTGTGTCTTTTTTATTTCATTGATAGAATTTTGATTAACCACATGATTGCGATATGAAGACGTTATTGTAAACTAAATGAAACTTTACATTAGCATCACTAACAGCTATACAAAGTGTTAGACGTGCACCACACAGACGGGCATAGTTGTTGCCTCTTCAGAAAGTTAAAGAAATACGAATCAATAATATATTCTGTTCATGTCTTATGATAAACTTGGGCAAATTAATACATTTTCAATACAGTTCATTCATTCTCTACTAACATCAATAAAACATTTTATATTGTTGAATTCCGTTTTAATGCCCCGATTCTGATATTTGGACCAGAATGAGGCTCTCCACTACCTATGATTTACATTTTACATTTACATTTAAGTCATTTAGCAGACGCTCTTATCCAGAGCGACTTACAAATTGGTGCATTCACCTTATGACATCCAGTGGAACAACCACTTTACAATAGTGCATCTAAATATTTTAAGGGGGGTGAGAAGGATTACTTTATCCTATCCTAGGTATTCCTTAAAGAGGTGGGGTTTCAGGTGTCTCCGGAAGGTGGTGATTGACTCCGCTGTCCTGGCGTCGTGAGGGAGTTTGTTCCACCATTGGGGAGCCAGAGCAGCGAACAGTTTTGACTGAGCTGAGCGGGAACTGTACTTCCTCAGTGGTAGGGAGGCGAGCAGGCCAGAGGTGGATGAACGCAGTGCCCTTATTTGGGTGTAGGGCCTGATCAGAGCCTGGAGGTACTGAGGTGCCGTTCCCCTCACAGCTCCGTAGGCAAGCACCATGGTCTTGTAGCGGATGCGAGCTTCAACTGGAAGCCAGTGGAGAGAGCGGAGGGACGTGAGAGAACTTGGGAAGGTTGAACACTAGACGGGCTGCGGCGTTCTGGATGAGTTGTAGGGGTTTAATGGCACAGGCAGGGAGCCCAGCCAACAGCGAGTTGCAGTAATCCAGACGGGAGATGACAAGTGCCTGGATTAGGACCTGCGCCGCTTCCTGTGTGAGGCAGGGTCGTACTCTGCGGATGTTGTAGAGCATGAACCTACAGGAACGGGCCACCGCCTTGATGTTAGTTGAGAACGACAGTTTGTTGTCCAGGATCACGCCAAGGTTCTTAGCGCTCTGGGAGGAGGACACAATGGAGTTGTCAACCGTGATGGCGAGATCATGGAACGGGCAGTCCTTCCCGGGAGGAAGAGCAGCTCCGTCTTGCCGAAGTTCAGCTTGAGGTGGTGATCCGTCATCCACACTGATATGTCTGCCAGACATGCAGAGATGCGATTCGCCACCTGGTCATCAGAAGGGGAAAGGAGAAGATTAATTGTGTGTCGTCTGCATAGCAATGATAGGAGAGACCATGTGAGGTTATGACAGAGCCAAGTGACTTGGTGTATAGCGAGAATAGGAGAGGGCCTAGAACAGAGCCCTGGGGACACCAGTGGTGAGAGCGCGTGGTGAGGAGACAGATTCTCGCCACGCCACCT